>NW_021318575.1:0-34253 GCF_001605985.2 Dendrobium catenatum | reverse complement strand
GATCCTATGAGATTCAGTCAGTGTCTGGGAAGGGAGGCATAAGGGGCCGGAATCCATAGAGATTCCGTCAGTGTCAGGGCATTTAGCTATCTGTATCTGTACTATTTTCTGTATCTGTTCTGTTCTGTACGAAATTGTGATTATGATATGATATGATCCGTACGATTCTGATTTCGATTAGGTACTTTTGTACTTTTGATTTTTGTACAGTCATGGTTTTTCTGTTCTGTCTTTCTTTCTGTTGAAAGCCATGTACTGTTCTGTAGATGATTATTTTGAGGAAATGAAAAGATAGATGTTTTGTTCCGCTGCATTTGATGTTTTTAGTAGCTCTGTTGTTCTGTGTGCTTCTGTTGAGTTAAGAATTTGAAAGATCAGTTCAGTAACCTAATCCAAAGCCAGATCCTGGTTAAGAAAGGTCTCTCGTCGCGATCCGGCTCGGGCGGGATCCGTCCCCGTCGGGTCGGGTCGTGACACTGGATTTCTACCTTACGCCATCCTTCTGACCATCGTCACCAGACAACAGTCCTTCCGACTTCCGTCGCCCGCCGACTACGGTCCTTCTAACTTACATTGCCCACCGACTACAGTCCTTTTGACCTCCGTCGCTCGCCAATTATGGTCCTTCTGACTTACGTCGCCCACCGACTACAGTCCTTTCGACCTCTATCGCTAGCCCACTACGGTCCTCCTGATCACTTATGTCGCCCACCGATTACAGTCATTCTGACCTCCTTCGCCAGCTGACTACAGTCCTCCTACCTTACGTCGCCCATCGACTACAGTCCTTCCGACCTCCGCCGCCATACAACGGTCTTTATGACCTCCGTCGCCCCTCGACTACGATTCTTTTGACCTCCGTCACCAAAGTATGGTCCTTCTAACCAAACGAATAAGTCAACATTGATCTTTGTATTCTCACAATATAATGTACTTTATAAGATGTACATCAAGCTAAGGCCTTCCACCAAGAAAGGGCATCATTTGTAATCAACTGCAATATTAGTGGATTCATTCAAACTGGGCTAGGCCCTGTGACTTACGTCGCCCACCGATTATAGTAAATGACGTACCCTCTCTTTTTATCTCTGTGTGTTTGGATCCTTGTATAACGGTAAGAGGTTAAACCTTATATTTCTCTAATGCCGTGAATACTCCAGGATGCAACAATACTAAAAAATTATTTTAGAACAAAATAAGTAAGCTCTCTGAAACGAAGCTTTGAATAAGTGAATTCAGTGATTTTTTTTTAATTTCCCAAGTGATTTTATTTAAAGTTGACTGTGCCTTAATAAGAAAAAAAATTTCACTTCCATGCAACATTTTTTATGGTTTTTTTTTTTGGGTAAAATTTTGGGCAAAGCCCGTATATTAACTCAAAAGAAGATTACAACAGTAGAGAGAACAAAATAACAAAATTGGCTATGAAAAATAAGACAAGCTACATTAGCTTCAAAAAAGGTGAAAACCTATGAAAATACACATGTGTGTATACCCGAAAAAGTTCCAACCGTAGACCAAAAAAGGCTCCCATGCCCGAGATACATGGACTCAGGAATATATAAATAAGAGTAAGCAGATCAATCACATCCCTGGTTGCCCAAAGACGCCTTAGGACCGTCCATGGAATGTGTGGGGAGCTTCATCATTGTCCAGAAAAGCATATCTACAGATACACGAGTCAACAACGAAGCAGCAGCAACTGAAAAGCATGAATAAAACAGCCTACAATCTGTCCAGAAAGTCCATCGCATTTTTCTATGTTACAATCTTCTCAGACAGTGCTCTTTTAATATATAATTGTAAAGAAGTGTGACATTGCAACTTGTTCCCAAAGATTCTGACATTTTTTATGGTCAAACGATACTTTTCTTACATTGCTGTTGTCAAGTCCTATCAGCACTTACAAACAGGTCTAAGGGTGCATTTTTTTTTTTTAATTCTGCTTAGAAAATAAAGTGAAATATTTTCTGGCATCGTTAAATAGATTATCAGTAACTTTTTACTATTTACGATTAAATTTCTAAATATAAAAATTTTTAAAAATAAATCATGAACAACTATCGCTAAATAAATAGTGAATTTTCAATTGGGTTTATTTCTGTGCTACATTTTAAATCTCACTAAATTAATTGGGTTCTCAACTTACTTACCATTCACCATTCTGCTCTCTCCTTCTTATGAAAATTTAGTTTTTAGAGTATTATTAGAATTCTGGCCACCTATTCAAGGTTCACTATTGCGATTGTTTTAAATTCGAATTGTGCACAACTTATTTTCAATCTTATTTTTTTTTGATATTGTAGTAACCAATATAAATATTATATTTTCATATGCACATCTTCCCATTTCTAAAGTCAATAATGATTATCATACTTTTTTTTAACTGAGTTTCATGAATAGTATAAGGTGTAACATGCATGGCTAGTTCTGCCTGCCATCAAATTCTTTAATCCAAATATTATATTTGTTTGTGTGCTGGATATTCGTACAATGCTGAAACGAAAAATTCTAACTCTATCGTCGCGCAAATTCTAGCCCGCAACAGTACTCTTGACAGAAGAATATCAATTGCTAATTGTATGCGAGAGGTGGGCATTGAAGCTTGATAGAGAAATGCCGCCTATATCCAACAGTGGAATGACCCCAAGTTAGAAGAAGAGAAGAGCAGAAGGGAAGAAGAGGATAGAATAAACTCCACCTCGACCATCGTTGGAATTCTGTTCAACTTTCAAGTGACGCCGGAGTTCCGCCCAACTTTCAAGTGATGCCGAAACTCCGCCCGATCTTCAGGACGCAACAATATTCGTTCATTAATTACGGCATTGAGCATCGCCTATTTTCAATGGGCTGCAACCAATTGCACTTTCTCTTGTTGCACTATTTCATTTGACCCCATTTTTCTCACTTCATTAATTACGATTACAAAACACTAAAACTCCTAAAACTGTATCTGTAAATCTCATCATTAAAAATATAAGCAGTTCGCCTTAATTAGTACTTTGCCTCAACCGAGATTTGTTTATTTATTATTTTTTAAAATAATCTTTTAGTATAAAAAATTTTGTACTGAAAATTTATTTTAAAAAAAGTAAGGAAACTGTTACAAATAAAATCTGATTCGTCTATAATTAAAAAAATTCTTTGTCAACCAATACGGTTATACAGTTAACTATCCATCTCCATTGAGGGTTACGTTTTCTACGAAGCTATTGGTAGTAATAATTAAATTGAGTAAATTTATATTAAAATATTCTAATATAAAATATATTAAAATAAATAAATTTTTTGAAAATTTATATTAAAATTAATATAATTTAAATATTATATACAGAAATAATCTCAATTTTTAATTTTAATATTTTTTATGTATTTTATGTCTGACATATAAATTTTTCATTATATTAATTAATATAAATTTAAAAATTTTGAAATCCATTACAATATAAATTGCATAATATTCAAATAAAAGTTTTTTTTCACTTAAAATGAAAAGAGATACGGAATCTCATTTTAATACGTAATAAAAATGGGAGTCACGGACTTGCAGCCTAAAAGCGGCTTGGGACTGAATAGTGGCCTTCACATGGTGGTAATAATGGGCGCCCCACCAAAATACCGGTCGGAAAAGGTTGAGGACCTGAGGTTGAACAGCTCTATCTGCTTTCCTTCACATCTCATATAGACCGTACCATCTAACATCTCTGACACTCGGGCCTCGGCATGACAGAATTCCCTCTACTCTTTGCCATCAACGTCTTTTGTTATGCGAAGTGCCAACTTTTCCCAAGTGATACTTAATTCCTTAAAAATTAGATGTTTTATGTCGTTAAGACCATCTCCAATCGAACAATAAATCATTGTTTGTCGTTTTTCTGTCGTTTCAGTCAAATTGGTGTCGCACTGTTCATCCGTTAAATTTTTATGTGTCAACGGGATTTGCCCGTGAAATAGAGAAAATCGGTTACGAGAGGATTTGCCCGCGAAATGGAGTTCGATTGGAGCAAAATTATCACATTTTGGAGTTTTGTTGTATTTTGCCGTGGAAAATGATGTTTTTCAGTTAGAGATGACCTAAATAAAAGATTAAATGATCTTCAAATTCTAGATGCTTATAATAATCTTGAGCATTTTCAGAGATGAATCAAAGGAGTCTATGATCATTCAATTTTGAGGTTACTAAGACACTCAATAATTTATAATCCAAGGGGTCCATATGGGCTATTTGATGAAGTGTTTTGATTCTAGCTAACTTTTTTAGATCTCTCACCCGTTGTCTATTTTTACAGTAGGTTTGGTGTAACAACCTAAACTTTTAACTATAGAGATATTGTCCACTTTGGCCTAAGGGCCTCACGATTTTGTTGTGGGTGTACATTCTTAGGAGGTCACCCATCCAGAAATTTCTCTAGGATGTGCATGCTTAATTGCACATGTTCTTAATAAAATTTTAACAATTACACCAAAAGGAGCTTCGATATTTAAGAGTTTTTTTTTTTTTTTTTACTTAAGGGTTTTCACAATCTTCCCTATTTAAGTAACTAACGTCCTCGTCAGTACCTTTATCTCATAATTATCCACTAGATAGATAGGATTTTAGATATGACCCCTACAAGTTTAAGTGATGACTCCTGCCACATAGCACTTTATCTCATACATGATTCAAGAGGTGGCTCTAATTGCGTAACACTTTATCTTGTAGCACTTGTATTGCCCTGATACCATTTGTAATAGCTCAAACTCTTAACTAGCGAAGATATTGTTTGTTTTAGCCTAAGGGCCTCAACATTTTGCTCTATTGGTATAACTTACAAGGAGGTCTCCCAGCCAAGGATTTCTTTAAGATGAGCATGCTTAACAACATAGTTTCTTTATAAAATTTCAACAATTACACCAAAATGCGCCTCAATGTTAAATTGTTACAATATTTTTTTTTTGCGTGTGTTTGGCGAACCGGAGCGGAGTTTTCAGCAGTTGTCTAATTTTTATTATTTTATATTTTGCAATAGTTTATTTTGCTTCTGATTGAGGTTGGCTAATTTTTTTCGCTTCTTTATGTTCATTTACATTTCTTCTGGCTTGTATCAGAAATATTGTTATTTAGATATACTAGTTATTTGCATTTTATTAATGAATCGACTTTTTAATTCACTTCCTTTGTTTACTCTTGTATATGTTTCTTCGTCTTCGTAAATACAAAACATATTTTTTTATCTCTTCATCGCGTCTCGTGTTGCCAGGATGTATCGCCTTCCAAACCTGGGGAGTGACACTATGATTGCTCATTATGTTGATTGTGTTACTTTTCAGAATTTGCGAGGACAACCTGTTCATTTTTTTCCCATTAACTTTGGGAAAAAAAAGGATTGTAAATGCAGCCTACCTTGATTTAATAATTTAGAGCTTTGGCTACCACCATATTACTATAGCTTCTTTTTTTTACTGTTTTTAAGATGTTTTTGTATTATAAAATTGATGTAGAAACAGTAAGAAAACTATATATTCCAATTGAAACCAAAATGTATTGCATCAATACATTAATCAAACTCTACTGCATAAAAAATATAGCATTCAATTACTATTTACATGTTGCATGTGCTTCTCCTTATGCTACAATGATGTTTCCTTATTTGTTTGTAGGGTAACAGATAGGGCTCCTTTGAAGCTCATCAGCACATCCAAAGACTTTTGAATCAGTACAGAAAGAATCATAGCCAAATTATTTGTTACCGTGGTGTATAAATATTTTAAAATGTCAGTTGAAATTTTTATAGAAATGAGTGATCAAAGTTGGACAATTTCTATAGATCTGAGCCTGGCCATACTGATCTGTATCCCAATATTTATTGCTCACAAGATTTTCTGTCCATTTTATCATTCCTTGTCGTATTGAATCTTCTCTATTTAATTTTCTTGAGACCAAATTAAGTAATGACTATCTTATGGATCTTATTTTTACTAGAAAATTGTATTTGTTTTCTAATAATAATAATTCTATAATTTCCAATGTTCAGGTAGAATGTGATTAAAGATTTATTTGAGGTGACTGTAACTTTTTATAAAGACGGTTATTGTTGCGGACTATAATATACGCGTCATTCCTTGTCGTATTGAATCTTCTCTATTTAATTTTCTTGAGACCAAATTAAGTAATGACTATCTTATGGATCTTATTTTTACTAGAAAATTGTATTTGTTTTCTAATAATAATAATAATTTCTATAATTTCCAATGTTCTATGGAGGTAGAATGTGTTTAAAGATTTATTTGAGGTGACTTCAACTTTTTATAAAGACGGTTATAAAATTATCATGAGAAAAGTGATTTTTTTAAAACTAATATAAACGCATCTTCCTAACACATAAATTTATTGAAAGCAATGAGAAAAAATTAGTTAAACAGAAACTTCAATTACGATCTAAATAGTAAATCAGTAAGAAAGTTGTCTCAAACAGACCCTAAAGTAGAATTCAATTGAATCTCTTTTCCTTTCTACTCAACTTACTCATTCAGAGGTTATTTGTTCTCCAACCATTAACTTTATAGCACTTTTATATATGCTGCATGTTATACTAGGGTGGAAAAAGCCTATGGAATTCTATTGTTGACATTTCTAAACCAGTTGAGAAAGTCTTTTGAATTTTGGTTGATTTTAATTGATCATATTAATCCATCCTTGTTGCAAGAAAGCTAAAATCATCCAATGAAAACTCACTCAAGCTACCACTTATGAATCACCTTAGATACAGTAAAAAGCAGAAGTGTTGATTGTCCGAAGGTGATGATAGTCTTCACTTCCTCCAAAATTATATTCAGAAAAGAATAAAAATCATAGCATCACCATAGAACTTTATTCTTCTCAAAGTTTTTTTGTGATCGCGCTATAATTGACAATAATACTTTTATCTCATTTAACTATGTTGTCGATAATATTTCTTTAACCTTCGTGCTCTTTAAAAATTTCAATTCTATGTATTATGACAACAAAATTATGTCAAGATTGATCTAAAGAAGACTTTCAACAATATTAATAGAAATTTCATCTTGTAGATACTTCCTTTATTTGTTAGGTGGGCTTCAACATGCATTAGTAATGTACCTTTTTCTACCACTATCAATAGAAGGAAAAAAGTTTCCTTAATTTGTCTAGAAGATTGAGACAAGATTGCCTTTTATCTCACTTTTTCTTTATTATTATCATGAATGTATTCTCTTAATTTACAGATTAACGAAATTTTTAATGGGAACTTCTCATCCATCTCAATGATCAAATATTAAGTATACATTCCATGTATGATGGTGATCTTTTTATGGGTATAGTCAATGAGAGAACTATGCAATTCTTGAATACTTCTCTACTCCATCTTACCAAATATATAAACTTATATGTGAAGCATTTTATATTTGAGTTATATGTTCTAAACATAACAACTCTAAATCTTTGTGTAATATCATCTGAAAAGATAAGTCTTCATTTTCGTCAAGTATTGCGACATACTCCTAAGTGATCGCAGAATTCAAGAGAAAGACTTTATACCTCTTTTTGATTAGATTAATGGATGATCGCTGTGTTAAAAAAAATAAAATTTTATATCTATATGGTAGATTTCAACTTATCAAGCTTTCCTTGGCAGTTATATATCTTACTATTTGAGGTCTCTCTCTTCCAAAAGGTTCTTGAGTGAAATACTTCTCTAACATCTAGGTTTCTTTTTTATGAGTCAAATTCCAAAAAATTGCATCTGATTTCGTAGTGTCACGCTTTACCCAAAGAGATGACATGGACCTTTCTTTTATTTGAAATGTTACTACCTTCTCAAAAATAAAAGTTGTTAGAAGGCTTACTCTTTCCCCTCTAACTGCAAAGGTAGTTACATGTCTATTTAGAATAAAAATAGGGGTTTGGTTGCTTTTTTTCTTAGGAAAGAATTAAAATATATTGCCACTCCTTATATATATGATCTCTTATATTGTACATAGATCTCTTATATGTCTGTTTAAATAACTTATAATTTTCATAATTTAATAAAGAAAATTTACAAAAATACACACCATGATATGTTTTAATCGTGATCTTAATATGAAATAATGTTTTTTTATTCAAGATGGGTCTTGAACTATTCCTAATATTTCGAATACTAATTGCTTCTTGATGTAGGTAATCTGCAGAGGAATGAGACAAACAACCAAATGAATAGAGCAGTAGAACCATTAAGCACCAAGAAGATAAAAATGGAGGAGTATATTCTTCTGTGTTTCCTTTTCTTTTAAAATACTACTAAAAGTTGGGCTAAGCTGTTAAATGATAGAAAAAGGAAAATAAAGGTAGTGGAGAGTAAACTAGTAAGCATAAGTGTAACAGAAAGGTATAACCGTAGGTATGATGTCTCCCGAGCTTAAGTGGTAACATCACTTCGTTTTCTTTAATATTATCATTAGCATTCATGTATTTATGGGTCTTAGAAGTGCTTGTGCATGAGGATGATTCTCTCTTTATCTAGGTCAAGAAAGGTATTTTTTTAGATAGTCATGATACTTATTTGTCTAAAGTTTTGTTTGTGACATCTTTTTTAAGGCTACTTTAAGAAGTAGCCGTCCCAAATGAAACCTAAATTGGTATGATTTAAAGGCCACCCCATTAAGTGTGAATAATTGGTTCTTCTACATTTATGGGTAATTATGCCACTGTTCTTTCTCATGGCATGGATCAAATTTTGATTTAGGTTTTCAAAGAATGTTTTTTGCTTAGGGTTGTAAACGGACTGAGTCGAGCCAAGCATGAGTGTGTTCATATTTCAGTTCGTTTATTATCAGCTTGTTCAAGTTCGGTTTGAGTTTGAATCGAGCTTTTTTATTTGTATTCAAGCTTGGTTCATTTCAATTAATGGGTGTTCATGTTTGATTCATGTTTAGTTCATTTTGTGCTTATTGAGATTTAAACAAACAAGTCTTGTCAAGCTATAAATGTGCTATACTTCTAGATGTGCAATTACTTAACAAACGAGCCTTATCGAGCATTCTAACAAACAATTACATCGAGCCTCTTCGTGAACATATCTAGCGAAAATTTTTAAACTATCAATCAATTTCATATCAATCAAGTTCATTTATGAATATAACTAATGATTATTCTTGAGCTATCAAATGAGATCATTCATGAACATATCTAATTAGTATTTTTGAGCTACCAAATGTTCAAAGAGCGGCCTGTTCACAATTTTAGGTGGATGTGAAAAGTAAAAATTAATTATTAAACATTTTTAAAAGGGATTGATAAAAATAATTTATTAAATTATTAAATTAATTTAATAATATATGTTTTTTAAAACTCTAATATAATTCTAATCTAGCTTCTTAGTTGTGCTTTAATTGAACTTCTTAACAAGCTTGTTTATGAGCGTTAAATGATATTGTTCATGATCATGAACTAATCGAACGCCAAATTGTTCAAATTTGTTTATTTAACTATCGAGTATTTATTTATCAAAAGTGTTCAAGCTCATTCGTTTATCTTATCAAATGAACATGAATAATCTTTCATTGAACCAAACCACGAGTAATTTGTGGAACGCTCAATTAATTTGCAACCCTAGAGCTAAACATAACTAAGAGCGAACCAAATAACTGATCAGAGCTAATTGAATGCTTGAAATTAGAAATGTTATTTTAAAAAGAAATATTAAATATAGGCAATAAAGTAAATAGCATATGACTGCTTGAAATTAGAAATGTTATTTTAAAAAGAAATATTAAATATAGGCAATAAAGTAAATAGCATAAATAATTTAAATTTTGCATTTTACATTTTCACGGATTTTTTTTAATAATTTGATAAAATACCTATTAAGGTAAACTAAAAAATCTTGCATAATTTTTAAGCGCTGCCAAAATACCAATTAGGGCATCTCCAACGAAAAACTCAATGCTACGCCAATCACACAATTCACCTCACAAAAATGCTATTGTAACTAGCGTTTGGATGGAGCTTGAGGCGAACAATGAACACCTGTTTGCAGAAAAAAAATAATTCTAACAGAAAAAAAAAATATTTTGTGTCTATTCTTTCTCAACCAAACTCCACACAACTTTATTTGTCTCCATAATTTGTGTTTGTGAACAATGCTACGCCAATCACACAATTCACCTTACAAAAATGCTATTGTAACTAGCGTTTGGGTGGAGCTTGAGGCGAACAATAAACACCTATTTGCAAAAAAAAATAATTCTAAGAGAAAAAAAAAAATTGTGTATATTCTTTCTCAACCAAACTCCACGCAACTTTCTTTGTCTCCATAATTTGCGTTTGTGAACAATGCTATGCCAATCACACAATTCACCTCACAAAAATGCTATTGTAACTAGCGTTTGGGTGGAGCTTGAGGCGGACAATAAACATTTGTTTGCAGTTCTATTGGAGATAGATTTGAGGTAAATATGTAACAAAAAATAGAAAGCCTATTGCAAATACAGAATAAGGTAGGTAGCACATATATGCATAAGTTCAATAGAATAGAAGTTTAAGTTGCTAAACAAAATACATTGCATAAATTAGCCTTCCCAAAAGAAGAGGTAAGGCAATTATATAACAAAGAAAAATAGTAAGCCTTGACAAAATACCTAATGAAGTAAACATGCGATTGTATAGTAAAATAGCACATTTAATTTGACAGAACTAACTTAAATTGCACTACGGTTCAGAACTTAATACTCATTTTACCACATCAAAAACACTAAATAGCCGTCTATCTTATAGATTGGATATATGATCAAACGAACAAATAGTTCATTTGACAGATGCTTCAGAGAATAAACCAAACTTGAATCTTTGCGCACCATTGCTTAAACTGCAAAGGAATTTAAAAAAAAAAAAAGATCAGCAAGCACTAAAATTAGCTGCACAAACCAAACAAGAAGATCAATGGATTGTAAAGCCCCAACCTTTCCTTTCTCTGAATTTGATATTCAGAAGTTTGTTAATGGCGATTCACAGTGTTGAAACTCCGAAATGTCAGAAAGGCGTTGCCTTTGTGATGCTGTTGAACTGAACAACATATCTGATTCAGGACTTGATATATTCTTTCTCTTTTGTGATTCCTGTTTTATTTGTTCCGCTGAATTTTCTAAGATGGGACTTAGAAAAAGCTGTTCTTTTTGTGATATCATCATTTGTGCTTCATCTTCCATCACAGAACCGTTATTATATGTAGAGTACAATATCCCTTGAATAGTTTGAACTATCTGTCATATATCACATAGTAGTGAGGCAAGAATGGTTCAAATATTAAGAATGACACAAATTTTAAAAAATAAAGCTTTATTTCAAGCATTCTTTATAAATTATAAAGAGTGAAGCCTTCCTCTAAAATTGCACAAAGAAATGACTATTTTTTAAGTAATAAATTTTATTAGAATATCTGACCGGCAAATGCTCGACGTCAGGGCCCTGGCAGAGTATTTCAATGTCTCTAAGTTTGGCATAGTAATAATCTCTTTCCTTCTCAAGGCTATCAACAAATAACTTCATCTCTGTAATCTGCATGCATTTTCTTACAATTATTAAAGCACATACAATCCCTAAAACCAAAAGCATACAGATCTTGAATTGAACCTTTACTACCTGCTCATCATAGGTATCAACTTCAGCGGTTGTGGCAAGTTTAGACGCTTTCTGCATTGCATTAGCTGAACTAGTATCATTTTTCTTGTTGGGTTGTAATGAGTTGGTTCTAGCGTTCGTAGAAGTTTTGGATGAAGTTAGTACGGTTGAAACTTTCTTGTTCACTTCCTTGCCTCCCTTGCATGAATCTCTTCTCTCCAAGGCATTATAGCTGAAATATGATTTAAGAGACAAAAGCTCAGTAACTTTATATAATTATGTTGAATGTTGTAGTGATAGTAGATGACAGTGTCTTCTTTTTATTAGATTTAAATGAGAATTTAATTTTTAACAGACACAATAGAGAAAAATAATTCATATAGCTAACTCTACACAGTAGGATCGGCTCGATGTTATTGTTATTGTTGTTGTTGCTACTTAATATATGCATCTTACTAAGATCAAAGTCTAAAAATCTCTTACCTCTTATCTTGAATATTATAGATATCATATTTTCTTCTTCTAGCATATAATTATATTTTTATATAAATAAATTCAAAAATTAAATAATAATGTCACTTTTATAATTACTAATATAAACCAAGAGTTACATTTATAGCAACAGGCTCCTATCAGGCAAGAAGATTCTATTACTTTGATATTAAGCTACATCTATAATTAGTAATTAAGAAGATTTTTATCACATTTAGGGTCCACACTCACATGAATGAGAGCAATTTAGGAGAAGGATAACCCATCTTTTATTTGTGGTACTATTAGAACACTGAGTATTCTTTTTAGGTAGAAGGAATAATAATGACAACTAGAAGGGAAAAAATGTGCAACTTTGGTTCTTCAATAATTGAAATCTAATCCTACCAATCAATTCTAACGATTACAGATAGCTGCTCTTCATGTCAATTTCATATTATAGGCCAATTTTTTTGTTATTCTTCTTACACAATATTAACAATATTAACGTATTGTGTTATGAGATCTAGTGCAAATTACATCGTAGAAATCTACTTTTATGATAAAGTTCATTATTCTTGTTGAACACTAGCATAGTAAAAAAGAAGGTAAACCAAATTGTTTGACGGTTGAAAATTAAAAAGTTAACTTCTTGGCCTTGTAGTTTTTCCTCTCCACAAGAGTTTTACATAGGGGTGCCAATATTTGACATGACCCAAAAATTCGACTCAAACCCGACATGAAAATTTCGAGTTTAGGTCAATCCGAACCCGAAACGGGTTTGGTTCGGGTCCTAATTTTCAACCTGTTTTGAATTTCAAATCGGGTTTGGGTTGACCCGAAAACCCAAAAATGACCCGATTTTGACCCCAAAAAACTGAAAGATACCTTCACAGCGAGCGAACTTCCGTCGTTGCTTCCAATAAAAATGTTGTAACTTCCGATCCAACTGGAACTTCGAAAGTGAACGTCGTCCAAGGAGCAAAGTTGAACAACAACAAAGGAGTCGGTGAGGTGGCTACTCCTACACAGTGAGCAAACTCCCGTTGTTGCTTCCAATCAAAATGTTGTAACTTCCAATCCAACCAGAACTCTGGAAGTGAACGTCGTCCAAGGAATGAAGTTGAACAGCAATGAAGTAGCTAGTGAGGCGGCTACTCCTTCACAGCGAGCAAACTCCCGTCGTTGCTTCCGATCAAAATATTGTAACTTCTAATCCAACCAGAAGTGAACGTCATCCAAGGAGCGAAGTCGAACAACAATGCACGAAAGGGAGAAAGTTTCCTCCACAGCGAGCGAAGTCGAACAACCACACACTTTTCGAGTCAGGCTCGGGTCCAAAAAACCGACCCCTTTGTAAAAACCGGTCAGGTTTGGGTTGACCCAAATATTGTCAGGTCAATTTCGGGTTCGACCCGACCCCGACCCATGACCCGAAATTGACACCCCTAGTTTTACATAAATTTTCTTTATGCTTGATCAAATTGATTCAAAGCTTCATTAAATTTTCATCTCACTTGTACTCTATGCTCATGCATCTATTATTTCTTTCCATCAACTAACACAAAGGGGAGAGATAATCTATCCAAAGTTCTCCTAACAAAGCAATTAAGGAAGAAATAGGTAGACCATTTATTGCATGGATTTGTGAGAAAAGATGATAATCTAGAATAAACAACATTTGTATCACACCATAGGAATGAATAGAATAGAAAATTCATAAAGTTGATCGAAATTGCTAGAATAAGATGGTATTGATTATTATAAATAATATAAGCATATTTGGCTCAATAACAATTTTAGCGAACATTACTTTTATCAGTGAAATCAATTGCAGGAAAATGAAAACAAAATAAAAAAGATATCAAGAAGAAGATAATGCATGATACGCACGGTTCATTTGCATTTGGAGACTATTTATAAAAGGTACAGTACAAGGTGCACCCGTTTTGTACAAGGTTTTTTTTTTTTTTTTTTTTTTTTTAAGGTGCACCAAGTATCAACCAGAAGATAAGGTAGACTATAAGATTTGCTTACAGATATTTACTTGCGTCTTAAAGTAAAATAGTGCAAGAGGGAGGGTATTAGAAATTACTTCTTAAGCGTGCATCCATTCACAGAGTCGCAATATCTCTTCATCCATTGCATGAACTCCAGATTATCAAGAGGCCTTCCTTTGACAAGCTTACTGACTTCAATATGCTGAAAAAGATATTAGAATTTAGAAAGAACATCCTATAAGAAACCATGAAGACCTTCGGTTGGAAATTTACTTGCATGTATAAATAATCCATATATGTTTCTAATTGGGTGCCTGAAGTCTTTCTTCAGTTCTTGAGCCTTGTGTACTGTTGTTTTCCCTATAATGCCCGTTTGTTTCATTCGAGTTACGAAGGATCTTCATTTTTTACTTTAAGTTAAAAGAAAAAAAAATGCTCGAAGGCTGAAAGTTCTCATTGAAATGCTTTAAACACTTCGGCCACCAGACAAGAATCACTTTTCCTTTCCATGTCCACGAAATCTTAAATAAAATTTATGGCACCTGACTTCGACGCAGTCAATTTAAAATGTAAAGGAATTCTATGTATCTGAAATAAGCATTGAAGTGCGATTTATAACAAGGAAAACATCTAAAATGAACAATATCTATTTAAGATACCATATTCATTTAAATCCTAAATTCTGAAAGTCAAGCAGTTTATCCAAATGGGGTTAACAGTTGTTCTCACAAACAGTTTTCAAGATTTAATACTCTCAAGATTCACCTACTTACTCCAAATTTACTGGATTTGAATGGAGGAAATTCATTTTTCCATATACATTAACAGGCGTACGCTATAAATGAAATCCAAGAAAAACTGAATACCGATAACCATTATCGATGAAAAGAAACATAAAAAGACCAAAAAACGGGATAAAAAATATATAACACGAAACTGCTTGAAGGACCTTAGTGATCTTAAGCTTGTTGAACACATCCTGCAGGACCTTGTAGTTCTGGATCATCTCGTATTCGTTCTTGGCGTCGAAGTTCACTTTATGCATCGGCACCATCCCAGGATGAACTGCGTCCATCAACTGGCACTGTACTGCACCAGACGCCGCCTGCCAAGCAGCCCATCAATGTCAATGCGACATCAAACTACAAATCGTCAAATTCAGAAACATAATCCAGAGGAGAAAGAAGATGTTTTGGAAAGATCATACAACCTCTTCTACTTTAGTGAGGTTAAGTTGGAGGGTGGAGTTGATCCATGCCAGGATCTCGCTCCTTCCAACAAAATAAGCTCCATCCATCATTCCAATGTTGGTGGCCGCCATCTCTCTCTTTCTGTGAACTGGGACTTGGATTAGGGTGAGGGGAAGGTGCTTCGAAACAGAGCTTAGATTAGGGTTTACGGTATTCTAGTTGTCGTCAAGGGGACGGGAAGGGAAAAGGAGGCTGGATCTTGAAATTTTTTACTTGCGATTCAAATTAAGGGGAAGTTGTACCTCGTAGTTCACTAGTTCTGCCTCTGTTCGACGTAACGGCTACATTGCCGTTAGGGTTAAAATAATTGTACTAAGTTGTGGTCCCCACTGGGCACAAGGATTCGAAATTTGAATTAGAACTATGCGTTGCTTTGCTGGGCGCTGTCAGTTTGCCTATGGTTCATTTGGTTAAAAGGATTATATATTTTTATGAGTGATTTATTGTTTATTATTTAAAAAAAAAAAAACAAATATGAAAAATTGTTGGTCAAGACTCAAGATCATACTCAAAATTTGATTTAGATTTAAAATTGTTTTTCTAATATTAAATTTAATTAAAATAAATATAATGTAAAAATTATTTAATAAATATTATTTTAAAATAATTCTAATAATTAAAAAACACATCTTTTCTTAAGTATAGTGACCTAAAATTTATTAATTCACTTATTATACTGCTATATATTCATGCTACACCTATATTCTTCTAACATATTTAATTGATTCGAAAAAATCATTTTAGATATATTTTTAAATATATAAAATATTTGTTTATAATATATTTATATTTTGATAGAGTTAGTATTTTATGACTTAGCTTTTGATAAAAATTAAAAATACATAGATAAAAAGAAAAATTTTAGGTGAAAAATCTGAAAAAGAGAATAAAACTATAAACCTAGTTGAAAAATCCATTATATATTAGAATGTACGTGAATCATTCATTTCTCATAATTGAAGAAGAAAATGACTATTTGAAATGAAAACTCAACTGCAAGGTCAGATCTGGCCAAAAGTTTGTAGATAATGGTGGTGATTGTTAGTGTTAGTCATCAACGAGAGTTGATGCTCAAAACTTGTAAAAAATATGATATTTTAATTTTTAGCAAACTTTCATGACATAACTTTTGATATGCAATACATTTCGATAATATGAGCATTTTGATTGTAATGTTATTGACTTTCACTAGCTAAAATAAAAATTATTGAATTTTTATGATTTTTACTGAATAAATAATTTAATACTTTTATTTAAGCATACTGTTAATATATATTGAGAATAAAAATAAATGTATGGTTGGGCAATAGCTAGTCACTATTATTGTTATAATACTATGATAATAATATATATAAGAACAAGTAAAAGTTGTTTCATTGACGTTGACTAACATACTGTTAATATTGATCTCTATAGAATGGTGGGTCAATAGTCTTTCCTTTAAACATTATTATTGGGTCTTATCTTCTACTGATTTATGTGATACACAGAGTGAGAGTTTTAAGATGTTATTACTTTGCCAATAAGCAAAGAGTGATAACTCTATTTACTGAGCCAACGAGTACTAACAACTAACTACTTAAAAAATACTTCTTAAACTATGACTTCTTACTTGTTTAATATGACTAATGAAATATATGTTATTGATTCATTTACCTCTTTACTATAACTGCTTACTGATTTATTGTCATTCTACGAATTAATTATTACTGCATTGATTTATTGTTACTACCAACAGTTTTACAGACAACATTATATTGATATTAAGCATGTAACATATTAAGAACATGATATGTTGAGTATGTGATTAAGATACTGATTTGATATGATATGGATAGTGTAGTCATGTGATGAAATAGTTTGTTTGTATTTGAGGGCTTGGATTGTATGGCTGCATGTGAACGGTTAGGTTGTCAGTCGTAGTAGTGAGTGCTCTATTAGTCAGGATAAAATATAGAATTTATGCCCTTTCTGATGCAATACCCGCTCGATAATCTTTGGAGAACATTTTTGTGGCAGAAATTTAGCTATGCAACGTAGGTTGCAATGCTGCTTTAGATTACCACAATCCTCAGATAACATTTGAGAAATCTCAAAGAAAATCAGGAAAAAAATGTCTCTGCTGCATTGAACAGAGCAGTAAACCGTGCAACCGCTTTGTAAAAAAGTTCTAGGAAGATTATCTAAATTATTATTGGTTTATGTTTGTCTTTCTTGCACAAGTATTGGTCCAAAAGTCAAAACTCATGTCCGGAAACAGTAATGAATCCAGCGAAATTACTTTAGGGCATCTCCAACTAAACTCCAAATACATGAATGTCGTCGCTCGTGAGCTCCAGCCGAACGACAAAACTTCCGGTATTTGGTTGCGGGTAGATTTACCGAAGAAACGCGCTAAAGAGGAGAAAGACGGTTACCTTCTGCGAAGGACACAAAATGGAGTTCCATTGGAGATGAATCACAACATTTTTTAGCTTCACTGAATTTTGCAATGAAAAATGAAATTTTCGGTTGGAGATGCCCTTAAGATTTGCAGTATAAAAAATGTTGAGGAACACAACAATAATTGAACTCATAAGAAATGACTGAGCAAGTGATGTCATTGTTTGTATAAACTACATTCTACGGTGTAAGAAATCTTATCCTCATAACTACTGTTAAATTATAGTTTGTAACCCAGACCACTTAGACAAACCAAATGCTAAATCAGTACAAAAAGTACCGGAGGAAAACTCTTAAATAGGTTTCCTGTGTGATACCGGTACCATAAGATAGTTACAAAAACTTATTTCCTGGGATCAAGTAAATTAAGGTTTCCTTTGGGACAGCTTTATTCTTGTTTTTTAAAGTAACTTTTTAGTGCAAAAATGAAAATCTATGTACTAAAAAGCCGCTCTAAGAAGCAGGAAGAAAGCCGTCCCAAACTAAGCCTAAAGCTCGTAAAAGCCAAAGCAATTCAATCCACAGCATCTGGCTCTGCAGCTACTTTCCCTTCCGCTACTTCTGCAGCTGAAACTTGTGTTGCTTCTTTTTTGGGTGAGTTAGCATCAGGAACCTTGGATGCTTCTCCTTTAGTAGGTGATGTTATTTTCTTATCAGCTTTTTTCCCTTCAGCATCACCATCTTTTGCAGATTCTTTATCTGGGGGTGGTGGAGCCTTCATGTGAGGCGGAGGGTTGTGCTTAAGCTTCACTAGCAACTGACGCATCCTCGAGAGATCAGTAGGCTTGCCCGGTTTTGGCCCCTGAATTACCATAATGGATGGTTTCTTTTCCTTATCTTTCTTCCCTCTCTTCTCAATATTTGGCACTTCATTAGGGATGATCTCTGCTATAGCTTTCCAGTACTGCTTATCGGCATCAGCATGAAACTTCTCTTGGTTTGCCAAAAATAGCTGGCATAGAGAAATATTATAACAAGATTTAATAAGCAAACCATTTTTGCCGAACAATGAGAAGGAGAAATTTGAAGCACCTTCTCTTTTTCTCTGTTATTGGCCTTATTTGTATCACGATTAAGTCCGCGCTTCTCGTAGAATGCTAGTTTGAATTCATCAGCCTCTGCAATGATCTGATTCCGCTTCTCCTTTTCTTTTCTTTCCTTTTCTTCGAGATGAATTGCATTCTGCCTGTAAGCAGGATTAACAAGTAAAACGTAGTAAATAGAACATAATTTTAAAACTGGAAGTCTTAATGAGAATTTTCATGAACAATGAGACGAAGAGAAAAATAATATTGTATATAGGATGATGACACCGGACCGGAGGGGGCTCGATGAATCCACGTCGATGATCCGGTGACCGTGGTTGAGCAAGTCTCCAAGAACTCCATGGAGAAAAGAACTCACCAGCTAAGATCAAATCTTAGGATACATGAATTCAAAATAACAAGGCATAAACCTTTATTTTCTTATTCTCTAAAAATCCCCCCTATTATAAATATTGGCTATGTATTTATAGACAAATGTAGCCACATAATAGGCTACACCAAACATAAGGAACATTACATATATATAGCCATACTAACAACTAAATGGAATTAAACTAGTCTGAAGTTTAATAGGATTAATCCGCTCAGCCGGGTAAGCTGATAAAGAAACAATGGCCCAAAATGCAATACTCAAATCCTACTATAGAGATTCAACAAAAGTTGGTTCTAAACAACGTGTAAGCTAAATAATAACACTTCCTCAACAGTGCATTAGTCGTTGTAATGAGGTGGAGCGGGTGGCGCACACGTGGTATGGTTTTTTGCTGTAAGATTTGAACAGAAGCCTAAGGAATAGAGCTGCTACTTTGTGTGAGATAATGCAGCAACAATGAATTATAAATGAACCCCAACTCATATGCTAATGGAATTGAAGAACTATAACAAATAGAAATTCAATAGAAGAAAAATATTTGTAGCATAAAAGAAATATAACAAGCAACTGAAGAAAAGAAAATTTTGAAAGCAGAGATTCCACTGGTAAAGCTTGCATGTTAGGGCTGCTAGCAGAGAATATGCTCATAGCTTGATCTTTGAAGAAGTTAAAAAGAGAACAAACAATGATACTTCACATTAACATAACATTCACAACAGAACAGTACAGTGTGTGGTTGTTGGAGTTCGGATAAATTGAAAGCCATAAACAGCCGGTAGGAATCATCAAAACTAAAATGGTGAGAGTGAGATAAAAATGGTTGCTACACTACTGTAAGTTCTTTATATCCTGCAGAATCCTCCAGAGATTTTATCATATATGATATAAATTTATGATGAGTTTGCATAAAGTAACTAAGATTGCCTAGTCTGTGACAACTGCACAAATAAGAGTTTATCTAAGCTTCACTTTTCTGTGAGAAAAGATAGGCGAAGGAAAATATAGAAGAAAGCCAAAATCGTTTATTTCAAATTGTTGATGCTGATAAGCTTCATTTCTGATGTTAAATTCATAATCATCTCCATTAATGATATCATCAAACACGTAGCAATAGTATGTCCAATTTTTAAGATGATGTATAAATAGAGCATAATTGTTCCAATGCATAGGTTTTTTTTTTCAAATATTATTTCCATTAGATGAAAAAGGTGCTTACAACTAAAGGCCCAAAAGAGGCCAAAACAAGAAATTACAAAGCTTGAATCACCACATTAAGCGACAGATTGCAAGGCAACCAAAAAATGAAAAATGAACCAAAATTAGAGAAAAAATAAGACGCTGCAACCTGCTGGACTCAAAAGCCACCCAGTTGCCAGGCTAGAACCATCCATTGGAGGTAGAGAATACAACAAAATCCCAAATACGAACACCATAGACCGAGCAGATGACTCAACCACCAAGGTTGCCAAAACAAGTCAAGGCTATCCAGGGGTATGCAGGAAACCTGCCTCATCATAGTCTAGAAATCAGACCAGTCAAGTAGACACCACAGCAAACAAGCATCCCAGTAAACCCACACCGGCAAAAACCAATCAAAACCAATAGATGATCCTAAAACATATAGGATCAAAAGACAAGGAACGAAAAAGACCACCAAATCAAGAGAAAGGAAACTTCTTTTTTTTTTTAGGCCGACCTCATTTACCAACCACTTTGTTAAAATCATCCTCGATGCAGCCCACATTCAAACCATACAAATCCTGAAAATCATTTCCATAATCATCATTATCTTCCCCAACACCCCAATTAGCCGATGGATCACACTCAACAGTCAATCAAAATGATCAACATTTGAATCCTTTGATTTTGATCCCAAATGAGATATCAAAGCATCATTAGTAATAAGAGAAATTGACACATCTATAAAAGGTACATCATCACTCTCCTCGAAACTCTTATGCAACACAACCGGTTCAATAAAATTCACAGGCAGCAGACCCGAATTGCAACCCTCAAAAGTTTCATACAAATCCGTCTGGTTAATATTACAATGCTCTACATTCGGAACATTCACAGGAGAGAAAACAATCATAGGGGTGTGCACAGGAGCAACCCCACCCTCATATTTCCCTCGTCCCTCACCATTTTGATAGGAAACACTTGAAGATTTCAAGTAAAACCTATCAATAGAGACGAAAACAGCAAAACGCTCCACAAATCCTATGGGAAAATCAACAAAACAGTAATTTTTATTGAAGAAATCAAACTAGCGGAAGAAATAAACCAAGATACAATTGATCCTCTATTCGAGAGGATGATCTATCTCTCCCAAATATCTAGATGCAGCTAGTGCCCAAAAAACCTAAACCTAAGATATCTCAAATTTCAGCCAAATTCAAAATGAAATCCTAACCCTTACAAGAGAAACTATTTAAAGCAAAGAATATTACAAAATCCCTAAACTGCCCCTAACTTAAATTATCCATCCCAAAGCAATATTTAATTGAGTTGTTCTCTCCCAAAGCAATATTAATTGAGTTGTTCCCTTCCAAAATAATATTTAATTGAGTTGTTCCCTCCCAAAGCATTATTTAATTGAGTTGTTCTCTCCCAAAGTAATATTTAATTGAGTTGTTCCATCCAAAGCAATATTTAATTGAATCCCCTAATTCAAATTGGACCGGTCTAACAATTGAATCCCTATATAATCACATTGTCAGGAACAGTAAACGGAGAGAGGGAATCCTTAGGAGCGGTAGGAGTGGATTCCACACCGACAACACAAACAGGAATACGAGAACTCATCGAATCCTTAGCTAAATGCGGATGGAGAGAAATACATTCCTTCCTAAAATGACCAAACGACTTTCAATGATCACAAAAGAGAGCAAAATCATCTATAATCACCTTTTGAATATAGTCAGATTTCTCCGGACCAATCCACACACAATTTGTATATTGTTTTGAAACGTCCAATTCAACCAACACGCGAGCAACTGAAGGTCGAGAGCCATTAGATGTCGCATTATCATATCATAGGGGTCAACCAAAAAGAGAGCCAAGACCATGCAGGACACGGGGAGCAAAGAGATGCAGATGAAGGCTCAGAAAAGAAACTCATATAGGGATAATGGGAGATTCTTCAGAAATATTGAAATCCGGTGATCATTTTGTTAATTTCATTAAACAATTATTCACAAAATATGATCGATGAGCAAAAAGTCTACAATAGTCAAAATCATTGATTAGTTTGATTAATACATTCTTAACATCAAGCATAGTCACCGAGAACTAGCATGAGAGTTTGCGATTTAAAAAAAATATATCCTAATAACAACCAGTAGTGGCCTGGGATTAGGAAATTTTCCCACTAAGGAAAAAGCAAAGAAAGCAGCAAGTGCCGAAATTTCCTCCTCCGAGATCTATAACAAAGGCAAACCATGAAAAGTAAAAAATTTTAAGGTTTGAAAAAGCCACATAAGAAGTAGTCCCCGAAAGATTATCAAGAAAAGACTTGGGAATAGGATTACCATCCAACAAATCAGGATAAAAAAGTTTAACCTGGTTAGCTGCCAACCACGAAGGCAATGGAGGCAAGATCGAGAAGAAACACAAAACCAAAACGGTAGAAAGGAAAAGAAAGACATATAACAGGGAGAGAGCACCTTCCTTAGACGAGATCAGGCTAGGAGCTAGCCCACCGGCGTCGGGAAGGACTGGGGTAGAAAGCCTAGCATATCCAAGGCGGGGGAGTTTTTCACGGGACTAAGTTCCAAAGCCGAGGTTTGACAGCTTTTGAGGTCAAGAACAAGGGTTTCAAGATTACTAGACAACATCTATCTTATATCATATATTCTTTGATACTTAGGTTTCAGGCATTGAGAAGGCCCATCTACCCATCCCAAAATCAAGATTACTTTAAAACATATATCTTGACTGTTGAAGAAGAAAAACATTAAATGGAGGATGAAGGAGTATGACACCGCATATACACTTAATCTTGAAAATACCCTAGAGAAAAATAGGTTCAATTGCTATTAGAGATTGAGCAGATATCATTTTAGCTACTACAGCAATGTTTAACTCAGTCTACTATACATTTTTAATTGAATCTTTTCGCTACCTATCAAGTACCACTAAACTGTCACATTTGCCACTTAGAATGGATATTTTTTGCAATTTGGGGACAAGCATGATAACGGGGAGGAAAAGAAGATGACATACTAACAAGACCATCAACTGATTTTAGCAGCGTTGGAGGCAAAAAAGTATCAAGAGCTATTGCATTAATTTTTTTAAACATAAACTAGGATCATTGATTCAGAATCAAAAGTTGTTAGGAGAATGATATTGCAAATTAGCACATATTAGCTAAGTAATTTGATTGATTCATTTGTTAATCTTGAAGATCTCGACTCAATTTCATAGTCCACTTTATATCAATATTGACATCAATAGATCCCTAGGCTAGATTCGAACATCCAATGCATATGGTCACAATTCAATCCTTGGCTTTGATCAATCAGTCCAATTATAGCCAATATCAACAATAAGCTAGGGTGCACTGTCCTATAATCCATCCATTCATCTTAGGAACAATATCATACAGCATAATCTTTGAGGATGAAGTGCTCGACTCCACGCCCTTAAATTTGCAGGAATATCAAATTGTATGATCTGAGATGGTAGCGAAAAAAGAAAGACATAAAAAGTAATTGATATGTATCTAATCCCAATAACCCTTCCTAATGTTGGGATTGACCTTGATCTAAACCATAAATAGGGCTTTTGGGACAGTTATTTCATTTCATTTTCTCCATTCCACCAGATGAGATCAGTAGATTTTAAGAGATGAATCATCCCTATGGTTATCCTCTTCTTGAGCCGAAGACTCAACTTCATGGAACTCAAGTCGTGTTGCAAGTGGCTAAACTGAATCACAGTCAATTTAATGGTTGAGAAATAGCACTCAATTTCTTTCATGAGCAACAAAGGATTCTCCCTAGACCAAGCTCAAAGGGGTTGCTTGGTATGTAACTTAGATCCTATGAAACTGAATTTTGGGCACTTTAAATCCCACTATTTTGATAAATCCCATTTCAGCCCTATTATTGAGTAAATCAGAGATTTACTAAATCTCATCATTCACAATATTTAACAAATTCAACAATTTTTTCCTCTCACAAATCTTGTTCTGTAATACTTAGTGAAACAGTTTGTTAGGATTTAGCGAGATTTAATTGTTGTCATGCTCGTGCCCATAATTTTTTAGCTTTTAATCCTCTCAAGTTTTACTAAATTTGGATTTACTGGAATTCTAAATGGTATTGAATTAAATCCTACTTGTAGCCAAACAGCACTTACGAGGCAATAACACTTCTCTCTTAAGTTTCTAAAGATCTTCCATGTCGCTCAATCTCTACCGAAAATGACAACATTTGCACGCAACAATCATAGCCATTCTATCACAGAGCCAATATATGGCTACCTTTTATCTTCATGAAAAAAATAAAGATTCAGTAGTAAAAGGAGAAGCAAAAGCAGAATTCTAAGTGACAACCCTAAAAATTGGCGCACAAAATTAGCACATCTAGAAAATAGAAGGTTCCTCACCGGCGCCACTCACGTAGAAGAAACCCTTCCTCCTTCATCTCCTCCGGCTCAGGAAGAATTGGACCATCAGATACAAAGACGCCAACGTTCTCCTCCACCCCATAGACCTGCCCGTTGGATTCGGGCGTCGAAAAAGGAGACGCGACAGAGGAATACTCTACGTGCGAATCGGGGAAGCCGTCATCATGATCAACGAGGATCTCTTCCACATTTTCGATTCTCTCATCCTGGATGTAATCGGTGACCCCAATAGAGTCCCGTGCTTCTTCCTCGGGGCCGAAGTTGGAGTAGGACTCGTCGCCCATGTCGCCAGTGTCATCGAAGGGGTGGCTTGGAACCCTCGCTGCCTCCTCACTGTCGTCACTGAAGGTATCGAGCTGCGAAGACATCTCTTCTCCGGGGATCTCTCTGTAGCTTGCTTGTTTCCTTTGATGCTGATTTTATGTGACTTGCTTTTCGTTGAAGGATTTTCCCCGCCACTGTTGTTGACATACGAAGCAATCAGACTGATCAACAGCTGTCAACGAACTTGCTCAGTGGTCAAACATTTAATGGTCGAGTTGCCACGTCACACATAATGAATAGATAAGTCACCACTTCGAGAGCACCTATCGCTCACAAATCTTATAAAATGCGGTTGTTGGGTCGAGCACTGAAAAGTCAAATTATTTTATTTCAAAGAGAGTACACTTTTCTTATTTTCTTTTATTAAAAAAAATTCAATATTTATTAAGTAAATAAATAAAGAAAAAAAAAAGATTTTTTTTTTTGGACGCCAATTAAGACAAACTCACACACACAACACATACATAAAAACTCGAATCCAAAATCTCGTAGTTGAAAACATAAGCTCTCAACCAACAAACCAAAGTGAGCTATGTATAAAAAAAAAGATTTTCAAATATCCAAATATTGTGTGGGGCCCGCTTGTAATCCATGTCGCCGCCACCGTTCGATGCAGCCATCACCCCGATCGCTTGCGTCCTTTCTTTTGTGTTTTTATGCATTTAAATCTATCATAATTAATATTAAAATTAATTTCAATATATTTAATTAAATAATTTTACATTTCTGAAATATGTATTTCAATCTCTCTATTTTAAAACCATCGAATTAAATAAATCTTAATATAAATAAAGCTAAACAACATATCTTTATTGGTCTTTCTTGGTGGGTGAAATTTGGTAGAATTTTATTTTCATATTTTCATATTCTAATGATATATCTAAAAAAATAAAATTTTAATTCTCGAACTTATCATAACATTATTTTGTTTATTGATTTTAATGGTAGAATAAAGTTTTTCTCAGCAATCCTTAATTGATCGGTTAAAGTGCAAATATACAATCATTTTATTAATAAGTCAATAGATTTTTATAGAGTTGCTAATATAAAATATGCAATAACTATATTTACAATTTAAATCCTGAAAATTAATTCAAAGTCAAATAGTACAAATACTGCTCTTGTTTAAATTTTAAAAAATTTCTCCCTAAGGAACCCTATTTTTCCAATTCCTTTAGCCAGACATTGGATTAGATTGAACAGAAGGAAAGGAAATGAAATAAAATAAAAGCAGTGTCATGGGAGGACTGTCATCTTATCGCTTTTTACAACAATTTTTATGAAAAAAATTTATTTGAAAGAATGAAAAAAATAGTGATAAAAAAGCTCAAACGGTAACTTAATGTTTTTATAATTTCATTTTTCATTTTCTTTTGATCATATTTCCAACATCTAAATATAATCATAAAACACAATCATTGAACTAACCAACTTCATTTTATTCTTGTTGCATTGCGGAATATTTGTGACGGTAGAGAAATATTATGGGCAACGAAGTTCAGAAGGATCGTAGCCGGTGATGGAGGTTGAAAGGACAATAGATGGCATGCGACAAAGGTCGGAGGGATCTTAGTCAGCGGGCAACAATTGTAAGAATGACCATAGGGCTATGAATGTTGGAAGGACAGCAGTTGACGGACAACGATGGTTGTAAATTTGATTGAAAGAAAATGAAAAATGATCGGAGCGACAATGGTGAGAATGACCGTAGGGCAATAAACTCAGAGTATTAATCCAAGCAAAAAAAAGTCGAAGAAGTTTACTCCAAAATTTTTCAAATAGCTCAAAACTTATCATAAAAGCTCTTTTGAGTTTTAAAAGTATCGAAATCGAGTCCCAAATGCTAAAAATCAATTTCAGGGACTCAAAAAATTTCCAATTTGAATTTCTTGAGACAAAAAAATAATTAATTAATTACTTAATCAATTAATTATAAACGAATATGTAGTAATTAAGTTATAGATAATCAACATATATTATATTTCTTGAGACAAAATTATTAATTATTACCTGTAGAAGGCGGATACACTAGAGGCTGTTGACGATTTTTTTTAGATAATTAATTTTGTTTTATTTCCTTTTAAAACATTAAAAAAAAAGGAAAATGTTTATTTTTAGGCCCAAAAATTTCGAAACATTCTATAAACAAAATCGAGAATATTTTCTAGAAAGGAAATAATTAATTTAATATATATTCATTTTATTTTAAGCATAATTAGTTTTAAATTATTTCCTCTTTTATTTTTTTAAAAATAGAAGTAATTATTTTTTAGTATTAAAAATTTCGGAAAATTAATAAAAATTGCTTTCCAAACCTCTTTGAAAAATTATAAATATACTTCTTATGGGCTAGAGATAAGGCACCATTTCTCATAGACGTTCCAAAAAATTTTCCTACAAATTTAGGAGAAATCGGACCAGTAAAATTTTAAAAAAATTTTGTAGTTACGATCAAGACCTGGTACTTTTATACAAGCTCCAATTCACTTCTAGTGCAAAAGCTGTCCGACAATAGTTTAATATCGAAAGCAGCGGTCAGGGCACTGTACTCTTACACATGCTCCAATTCACTCCCATTGGAGGAAAAATTATCTGGCAAGTGTTTAAATATCAATGGCGGCGATCAGAACCTGATACTCTTACGCAGACATCAGTTCACTCTTAGTGAGGGAAAAATTGTCCGTCAAGAGTTTAAATACTAGGGACAACGATCAAGGCCTGGTACTATTACGCAGGCTCCAGTTCACTCCTATTAGGGGAAAACTATCCGGCAAGAGTTTAAATTATAGTGACTGCGATCAATACCCAATACTTTTATGCAAGCTCCAATTCACTCACATTAGTAGAAAAACTATTAGAGAAAAGTTTAAATACAGACGACATATGTGATCAAGACCTAGTACTCTTACGCAGGCTTTAATTCACTCTTATTGGGCGAAAAACTTTTTGGCAAGAGTTTAAATACCGGTGATAGAGGCGATCAAGACCTGATTCTCTTACACAGGCTTTAGTTTACTCCCATTAGGGAAAAAACTATCCACCAAGAGTTTAAATACCGGCAATAGAGGTGATCAACATATGTTGGCAGTAGTTTTCCCCTATTGGAAGGCGAATATCGTCAAGCATAGGTGAGGGTGCCCCGAATAGTACCCAAAAGGTGGTTTTGGCTCATCTGATAGGAGGCAAGTTTCAAGGAACCTAGAGGATCTTTCAGGTATATTCTTTCTCCCTTCTTATCCTTTTCTTATCCTTGTTGCATTAATCTTCAAGCATCATCCATTCATTTTTATATGTCCCTCTAGGCAGCAGGCCACTAGATATATTAGATGTTGTTCTTTAATTCTACACATGAAGTGGTTGAGCTGAAGTTGCGAACTCCTCAGACTACGGAGGTCAATGAGAGTAGGAGATTGGCATTAAATTGTATAGAAGAGGCTAAGAGAATTTACTAATGATGTATGACATATCTGAGGTTTTTTGTCGAAGCGCTGCTTAATGACTTTAACTTGTATAGAATAGGCCAAGAGCATCCACCAAAAGATATATGATATGTACGAGATTATTTATCAGAGTATTGCTCGTTGATGTTTACATGTGTGGAAGATGTTGAGAGAATCCACCAATGATGCATGGCATATCTGAGGTTGTTTGTTAGAGCATTGCTCAATAACGTTTAACTTTTATGGAAGAGGTCGAGAGAATCCACTAAAGATGTATGACCTATCCGGGGTTATTTGTTAGAGCATTGTTTGATGACATTAACCATGTCGAAGAGGTTGAATCGATTAATTCCCTAAGGATCAATTGTGCCTTGATTGGGAGGGGGCAAATGCCAAGTGTATCTCGAATCCAATGTGAAGAATGGTCTATTTTACACCATTACTATTTTTTGAGGTCGAGATTAAGTTCTTTGTCCAAAGTCAAGTCTACCTAGAGATTTTAAACAACTTGTAATTTATTGGAAGTATCATTGCATTTGCTAGAAGCTTTATGAAAAATAGTTTCCCAAGATATTATCATGGATGTTAGCAGATTTGGAGGAATTTTCTTAGCCACAGTTTCAATTAAGGTTGCCCCCAGTCCACATCTGATTCCCATGAACTAAATGTCGTAATGGTTGACATCATGACGTTAACATTAATGACTTTTGATATGGGAGAAAAAATTTCCCCTCAGTTAGGAACGATATTCCCACAGACAGCGCCAAAATTATTGCGGGCTAGATAGAATATTCACGGTGGTAGAGAAATATAAAGTTTAGCGTCCCAAATTTGTACGAAGACCCAACACACAATCAGATAAAAGAGAGTAAGCATCGTTTATAAAAGACACTAGAGTTTTTACGTGGAAACCCTTAAAAAAGGGGGGAAAACCACATGACCTAGTTCAAATGAATCCACTAGTTTAGTCGGCGGACGCGACTAAGGTATGAAAGACTGTTGTCTTGCGACGGAGGTCGGAAGGATCAAAGTCGGCGAAGGAGGTCGAATGGATCGTAGTCGGTTGGCGATGAAGGTCGAAATGACCATTTTTTTGCAGGCAATAGTGGTCGGGAAGACCGTTTTCTGGCGATAGAGGTCAGAAGGACCGTAGTCAACAAAAGAGATTGAAAGGACCGTAGTCGACGGGCAATGGAGGTCGAAAAGATAGTAGTTGGAGGGCGATAGAGATCTAAAGTATCGTAGTCAACGAGCAACGGAGGTAGGATGGAAAGACCTTAGTCTGACGACGAAGGTCGGAAGGACTGTTATCTTGTGGCGGAGGTCGAATGGATCACAATCAGTGGGCGACAGAGGTCGAAAAGATCTTAGTCAGCGTGTGACGGAGGCCAGAAAGATCGTCTTCTTACGACGGATTTTGGAAGGACAATTGTCAATGGGTGATGGACTGTAGTTGGTAGGTGACCGAGATTGGTAAGATCGTAGTCTGGTGAAGGAGGTCGGAAGAACCATAATCAGCGGGTGACAGTGGTCAGAAAGACCGATGTCTAGCAAATAAAGTCGGAAGGATCGTCATCTGGTGACGGAGGTTAAATGGACCAAAGTCGGCGGACGACAGAGGTCGGAGGGACCATAGTCGACAGGCGATGGTGGTCGGAGGGACCGTATTCGATGGGCGTTCATGATCTAAGGGACCGTAGTCGGCAGGAGATGGTGGTCAGAGGGACCATACTTGGCAGCCCGACGGAGGACCAACAATGTTCAGCCGCAAGAGGAGGTTCAGTGGTAGGTTGCGGTCGGGTGGTGTTTCGACGAAGGTCGGGTTGAAGTCCGGTAGTGGTCCGACGAGGTCGGGTTGAGGTCCGGTGGCGGTCGGATTTGATCCAAGCTATCAAATCATTCTTCCCACTTCTAATCCTGAGATATTGGCTTTGATCTCCCAATCGCAATGTAATTTTCTTCTAATATAATCACTAACATCCAATTCATCCAGTTATTTTCACCTTAACAAAATGCGCTACATTACTTAAACTATACCAGAGGTACCTACAAAATCACAAAACAACTGGAAGCTTTTTCTTATGGAATGTTATGGAAGTTCAATGCATCTTACTGAAATAGACGAAATGGGTGGAAATTCTCCGTTGAAACTGCTCACTAACAATACTTTTAGCGTTCCCCTTATCTACTTGCAAGTACTTATTATGTCTCTAAGGTGCAAGCTGAGTTTCAGCAGAGAGAGATATATGTATGGAGAGGAGAGTTCCTTGTTGTAATAGGATGGAGGTGAAGAAAAGTTGGTGGAGTGCAGAAGAAGACAATAAAATAGTTTCGTACATTCAGAAGTATGGTCATCAAAACTAGAGATCTCTTCCAAAACGCGCAGGTTGAGCTATATTTTCCCTCTTCTTTTATTTTTTGTTTATTTTACTTATCTATGTAGTTCCTTTTACTTTGCTTTCATAGTTCAGAGAATTATGGTGATTTTGCTATTGAGAGTGCTACACTGCTACCTGGTGAGGTTTTGTATTTGTTAGGAAGATTAGACCACATCAACTACTTAAAAAACTTACACAAAAAGGCCTTCTAAGAGATATGTTCCGATTTATTAAGAAAATATCAAGTTATATAATTTTTCAACAGTTAAAAAATCTAATTAAGGCTCTGTTATAAAATTAATTTATTGAATTATGTGCATGAGGTAAATTATGTAGGCTGATTGATGCATTGTTATTAGACTTATAATTTAGAACAATACCAAGTTATTAGTTTTATGTCTTTAATTTTAAAAATAATATATGTTATACTATTTTATGTATTTCATATTTATTTATTGCATCATTATTACATCAATTATATTATATTTTAAATAAAATTAATATTTATTGCATCATACAGTTCAATCATGATTGAACCTTCCACCCATGAACCTCTCCTTTATCTAATTTATTGGCCGGTCCAGTATTCAAAGTCTTGAACATACCTAATGAATGAAATCCAACATAATAGTCCTATAACGAGAATATTTTGATTCTTCTTTAAAAAGTTGAGGGATCAAAATAATATTTTAGTATAATTAAAGATCATTTTAATATTTCATAAAAAAGTTAATGAGACCATTTTGAACATTTTCTTATATTCAATCTTATTCACATACATAAGCAATTAAACATAAATCATATTAAATTGCCAATGAAAGCAGCCACCGGATCTCCTCCTCCTGCTGTTCCCATCTTCTCCCAATTCTCCTCAACCTCTACCTCGTCAAACAGGCCGAGCTCCTCCGCCAATTCCATCATCCACCTCTCGCTTTCACCAAACCCAATAGGATCCTTCCCTGATTCAAAAGGTACAGCCAGATCCTTCTGTTCTGTAGCGGTTGCAACAAGCTCAAACGGATTTGGAGGCAAAGTGTTCGACGAAATGACGCAACGGGTTTGTGCCTCGATCATGTTGCTCGTATCGGCGCCTGATTTGAGCGTCGAGTTGCTGTTTTGGGGCATGGTTCTCTTTTTGAGGTAGGTGTTCCAGATGTTCTTGATCTCGTTGTCGGTTCTACCGGGAAGGAACGAAGCGATCTTCGACCAGCTGGAGAGAATATTAATGGATTATGATGGGCAGTGTAATTTAATTCGGGGAATATGCATAGATGGAAGAATCAAAAGAGGCTTACTGGTTTCCCAGCACTCTTTGTAGTTCGATTATTGTTTCTTCCTCCTCTTTCGTAAAGTTGCCGCGCTTGATGCCAGGGCGGAGGTAATTGACCCATCTCAGCCGGCAGCTTTTGCCACAACGCAGCAAACCTGCAAAGTCAAGACAAAATTTAATGAAATTAAGGCTTTATTTAAGGAGAAATTATTATGAATTGAGTCGGGACGTAGATTTTCGTTCGAACTCTAATTAATTGAAGACACTTAGAACTTTTTCTCTCTTCTACACAACAGAGGAAAAGATTGAAGTTCGGATGACATCAATACTGTGCACGAAATAATTTTTCTCATTTAGCACAACTTTTTCATTTTTTTAAGTAGTTTTTTGATAAACAAATTTTTATATGTAGATTTTTTTTTAATATACTTTTAGTGGCTGTTTGGTAGCATCCTGGATTTGATTTAAGTAGGATTTCGTAAATCCTCTAAATCCAGATTTCGGAAATCCTGAGAGGTTTAAATCCTGAAAACTGTTTGGTAACATTCATGATAAATCCTCTTAAATCCCGTGTGACTGTTTGGCTATAGAGCAGGATTTACTGAGCGGATTCTTCCTCTAGCACTATGGATTTCGTAAATCCGGCAAGATTTCAGAAATCCAGGATTTAGAGCGAATCGGCGGAATTTTCCGTCTACGAAGGATTTCGTTTGCCGTGAGATTTGGTTTTGCATTTTAGGCCGTTTGGTTGGATTTCGCTCAAATCCGCCTCAAATCCAGCCTAAATCCTACTACCAAATAGCCCCTTAGGATTAATTCATATAGCTTGGAGTCCATGACTAAAGATTTTCTTAACAAAAATATGCTAATCAAATTCCAAAATTTTTAATTTTATGGATATATATAGAATTAAAAAGTTCATTTAAGCTAACATGCATTGTATGTAATCCAATCTCATTTAGATAAATGGGCCAAATCATATGAGACGTGCATGGTACTGATCTGATTCTTCTTAAGACTATTTTTTATCCATCAATCAAAAAATATTTTGGCCAAAATGTGATCAAGTTTTAGTTGCGTCAAATAGCTCATTTTGTTTTATTGTTTGGGAGTTTTGGCTACTTACTAATAGGTTTTGATTTCGAATCTTACATATATTAACTATATGATGTGTGTGTGATTTTGTCTTAATTAGCCTAAATATTTCTTCTCCACTTCAGTTGCACTAAATTTTGGCAGACATGCAAGACTCAAACCTCTCATTTGAAGATTATCACAGACACTGTAGAAATACTTTTTATGAAAAAAAAGGCATAACAGCACAAATCATGCAGAAGATGAATAACTGCGGATTATGTATGTATATATTTCCATCAAGCGAGCCTTTTTATTCCTACAGCTATCTGAGAGCTTCCTTCAAGAATGTGAAGAGGAAGAAGATAGGACCGAGACAGGGAGAAGAGGGAAAAACAGAATTGTATTATTCATCTACCGTTTGTATTACACTGTGTATATGTATATAGGTATTCAAATGGCATATAAAGTAAATATTACAATGTCAGTTGGCTGAGTAATGCTAATATCCTCCCGCAAATTAAGCATTCGACGGTCGAATGTTTAATTTGGTTCTTAGTTCGTTGAAGTGAGTGAAGGAAAAAGGTTTAGTCAGAATGTCTGCGATTTGATCGTTGGAGGAAATGTGACTGAGCCGAACGGTATTGGAGTTGATGTGTTGACGTATGAAGTGATAGTCGATCTCGATGTGTTTCGTCCTTGCGTGAAACACAGGATTCTTAGCTATGGCGATTGCCGAGGTGTTATCGCAATGAATTATGGTCGGATTTTGTTGCGGTATCTGAAGTTCTTCGGCAAGTCTGCGAAGCCAGATCACATCGGAAAGGGCGGAGGACAAGGATCGGTATTCCGCTTCGGTTGGATTTGGCCACGGTTGCTTGCTTCTTGACCGTCCAAGAGATGAGATTTGGACCTAAGAATGTGCAAAAGCCTGAGATCGACTTCCTGTCTGATG
>NW_021318574.1:16905-22905 GCF_001605985.2 Dendrobium catenatum | reverse complement strand
AAAAAATTTATGCTGCCGTCTATAGATAATTTTTTTTTTAATATTTATTTGGATTTATGCATTCATAAAATATTTGTGAGGATTAGGCATTTATATTCTTTTCCCATTCTTTTATTGATTAATATTTAATTTGTCTTTGACCATATATTTAAATAAAATGAGGCCTCCTAACATGCCAAATGAAGATGTCAATTCATTGTTTCATTTTGAATATTATAGGATGGATTTCTTATAAATACAATTATAAGAATTAAATAGAAAGTATTTAATGTCTTGATTTTGTATGAAGATATAATATATTCATAGATAAAACAAGAATTACAAGAAACATCATTAATTTTATGAGAAAAACTCAACAAAAAATACCAATGGGATCTTTATTAGGCGATAGTGATCGAGAGAGACTTTGGTTGGCCCATCGTGGTTTGGAGACTATATTCATGTGTCGGCTGTAAACCCCCTTAAGTAAAAAGTAGCTAAACTCTTAAACATTAAGATGACTTTTTGGTGTAATGGTTAAATTTTCATTAAAAATCTCTAAAGTTAAGCGTGCTCGTGTGGAAGCAATTTCCAGCGATGGATGACCTCTTAGGAATTTACACCAACGTAACAAAATGGTGAGGCCATAAGACCAAAGCAGACAACACCCTGATAATTAATAGTTTGGACTGCTATATAATGATATTAGAACAATATATCGGCCGGAAGATGAGACCTAAATTTCATACATGACAAAGTGTTACGCCACGGGGGTCACCTCTTGAGTCTTATATGGGAAAAAGTACTACATGGAAGGACCCACCACTTGACTTTGTAACAATCACCTCAAGAATCTTATCTTCATTATGGATGATTTTGGGACAATGATACTGACGAAGACATAAGTTGCTAAAATGGGGGAGATTGAGGAACCCTTTTAGTAAATAAATAAATAAACTCTTAAACATCAAGACAATTTTTTGATATAATTGTTAGAATTTCTTTTAGAAACTCCATAATTAAGCATTGTCATGCAAGAGCAATTCAAGACAAATTTGTTAGGCCATTAGGCAAAAGCGAATAATACATCGATAATTAAATATTTAGGCTATTACAGTGGTGGTTGGAAAATGGTAGTTGAGTAATGGTGTTTGGAAGATTATAGTCAGACTATGGTGGTTGGGAGCTTTACTCAAGCAACATTAGACAGAGTATTGTAGATGAGCAATAGTGGTTGGAAGGCAGTTGAATGATAGTGGTTGGAGGGCTGCAATTAGGAAATGAAGATTAAGGAACTATAGTCGACCATATATATTTAAGAGATCGTAGTTGAGTGATTATGGTTTGGATATTGTAGTTAGGTTGAGAAATCATAATCAGGTGACCATGATTGAGAGACTATAGTCTAGAAATAATGGTTAGAAGATTGTAGCTAAGTGACAATTATCGGAGACTTTAGTTCAATGATAATGGTCGGGGGATCATAGATAAGCGATGGCGTGTGGAGGTCATAGCCAAGTGATAGTGGTCAATGTATCATAGTTGAGTGATGATGATCATGAGATTGTTATTGGATGACAGTGGTCAATGAATCATAGTTGGGTAATAATGATTGAAAGTTTATAATTGAGTGAGGTGATCGAAGATTTTAATCAATTAATGATGGTCAAAAGATCATAATCAAGTGATGATGGTTGAAAGATCGTGATCAATCAATAGTTGTTGGGAGACTATGATAAGGTGATGGTAGTCAAGAGAATGTGGTTGGGCATTAGTGATTGTGAGACCATTATCTTGTGTTGATGGTTAGAGGACAATAATTAGATGATAGCGATTGAGAGATTATAGTCAATCACCAATGGTCGGAGTATCATAGTTATGCGATGATTATTAAATGACAATAGTTCAACAGTGGTGGTTGGATTGTAATGGTTGATTGGTTGAGGCCTGATGGAGGTGGTTAATTGATGATGGTCATCTGAGAGTAGTGGTATAACGATGGTGGTCACTCGGTGGTGTCCGACTGTAGTGGTTGTTTAGCAATTGTTAAACAAAGACGGCCAAATAGTGGTGTTTTGATGGTGATTAGGTAAATCTCTAGAAAGCCTTTAAGCTCCCTCCTTTCTAGTTTAGCCCTTTGTCATGTATAAAATGATGATATATTTATGGTTTTCTAAGAGTTCCATCTTGGTATATCTAGCTAAAATATTAAAACACTCCATTGAATAACTTGCAGTGATTCCTTTGAACATATATATTTTTTAAATATTACAATGCTTTAATGATTTTAGAATTAAGCGATATTAAACTTGTTCAATTCATTTTATTGAGACACTATATATAAATATAAGCATGGATCATTGCAGAAGGATTTGGCCCCTAAGTTTTCAATAGTAGTTGAGCAATGATAGTAGGATGGTCATATTTGAGCAATGTCACCAGGAAGAACATATTTTAGTGATGGTAGTTGAGATACCATACTTGAGCAATGCTGATCGAGATACCATAAATGGGTGACAATGGTTGAAGGGTTGTAGTTGGGCAATAGTGGTTAGGGGATTGTAATCCAGTGACAAGGATTGAGAGACTATAGTTAGAACATAATATTCAAAAGATTATAATTGGGTGATAATGGTCGGGAAATCATAATTGGGCAATAGGGTTGGTACCCCATAGTTGGGTGATGGTGGTCGGATGATGATGACGAAGAGATTGTAGTTTAGCATGGTGGTTAGGGGATCCTATATGAGTAATGTTGGTTTGAAGGCCATTGTTGGATGATGATGTTCAATGAATCATACTTGAGTTATGGTGATTGAGAGATTGTAGTTGGGCAATGGTGAACAAGGATCTATAATATGGTGATGATGGTATGTAGATTGTAGTCGAGTAATAGAGTTAGGAACACAATAGTCAAGCGACAGTTATTTGAGAAATCATAGTTGGCCAATGGAGGTTGACGAGTGTGATTGGTGATAGATGTTGGGAGATACTGATCGGGAAATGATGGCCTAGAGGATGTGGTCGGGTGTTAGCGGTAAATCATAGTCAGGCGACAGAGCTTGAAGTACTGTATTTAAACAAAGATGGTCGAGAGACTAGATGGGTCGAATGAGACCAACAGATCTAGTGGCCCAATAGTTTTGGACATAGTTATTGATGGTTGATTGGGTGATTGGTGGATTCGATTAAGTGTTTTTTTGATGTGGGTGATCCTTTGTTGGACGTTTGGTATTAATGATATGGTTCATTCCATTAACAGTCGCGGGTCCATGTCTTGGTATTCACGGAATCATGGGTCTTACATTGATTGATGGGCGAATTTCATTAGCCCATAATGGTTGTTGTAGGTAGTAAGCTCTATTAAAGCTTTGAGCTTAACTCCTTTTTGGTCCCCAGCTTCTTCTTTCATTTAAAAAATAATGTCTACTAAATATATTAAGTTATAATATAATACATATATTTCAGTGATAAATATAGAAAATATCTCAAAACACTTATTTATTAATAGATGATGTCACAAATCCTTTTGAATCAGAGATTGTTTCTCTTTGTACATTCATTGTACTTAAATCTTAAGCTCTATTAGATTTTCATTCTCATTTAGATGACTAATTTTGAATATCATACAACTTTGAATTATTTATTTAATTTACAATAAATTTTCATAAATGTTCTTAATACATCTTTATATCTTATACTTAGTTTTAATAGCTCATTTTGAAGTTTGATCGATTATTTCTTTTGTAGGTTGATGTGTTTAGGCTTCGTTGGGAACGACTTTTATGTTTTGCTTTCTTAAATACAGATTTTTAATTACAATTTTTGTAATAAATACTCTGTTTTATGAAGCAATAAAAAGTCGTCCATACGTAAGCCCTTTGTCTTCGTCAAGAAAAATTTAGTTTTATTTATATAATTTGCTAAAATGAGAGTTCTCATAAAGTCATGAAATTTAATTCTTGTATATGCTTCCCAATATTCGTGCTTGGCCAAATATATATATATATTTTTGTTGATATATCCAGTATCCTTACCCTCTTAATTATATGCGATCAGGAGCGGATCGCAGCTTCCTTTTTTTTAGGGTGGGCAAAAAAATTTTTGGTAAGGGGATGGCCGATGGGCAAAAATGTATTAAGGATTTGATAAATTGGGCAAAAAAGATTTTTTTTTGAAGAGGGGGCAAAATACTCAAAATATCCAAAATATTCCCAAAAAATACCCTCTAAAATTTAAAAATAAAAAAATTTATGAGGTGGGATTTTGCCCCCCTCACTTTTGTATGGGGATTTCCGCCCATGTAGGCGATTTAAGTATAAATTTATCTTATGGCCTTAACTTCTAATTAATAAGAATATTTAAGATATATATTATATAGTTATTATATATATATATTATATATATATATATATATATATATATATATATAATATATATATATATATATATATATATTTTATAAAACAAAATATTATATTTTTGGGTCTTTATTGGGGTTTGGGGTCTTGCAAAATATCCCGAGTAAATCTTTATTTTCCTACAAAATTTTTATTTAAAAATCTTTGTAATAATTGTTTTTTTTTTATAAATTCCAATGGCATCTAATTTTCTCATCCAATATTATTTTGTTTATGTTGAACTAAAATTTTTAAAGTAATTATATATATTTCCGTTTAAATATTTGTGATTAAAAACCTAAATACATTTTTTCATCACAATAAGATAAAAAACAACTATTGTTTTAAAATATTATTAAAAAATTTTTATCATAATATATTATTTTTTCAAAAAATTTAAATTAATTGTAAATTTAATCAAAATAATTAAGCCACTGATTTATTTCTAAAAATAATAATTAAGAATTGAAAATATGACAAAGTATATTATTAATCCTCTTCATTAGTCTCAATATTATCATTTGAGATCAATTTTACAAATCAACCCTCTCTTATTTATATATTATCATCATTAATAATCTTATCTTAATTACATAATTATAAATTTACAACTCCCTCCAACATTATTTATAAATTGATAACAAACATCTATCTCATATCTTCTCATTAATTAAATATCCAATGAATAATTTCTCAATAAATAAGCTTATAAAATTATTAATTAATGTGCTACTTTGGAAAAACTATTAAGAGAATGAATGATATTTTTTTGATGAGAACTTCAATTAATTACATATTAATATATAATAAAATATCATTAATTTTCTAAATAAAACAAAAATGTTGATTTATGAATGGTAAGAGGTTATGAATTAATTTATTAATTAAGATAATTGAAAATGATGTTATTAATTTAATTACTAATAGGTTTATTACTATTGGAAGGACAAGATGATCATATAATTATTTTTAATTGTTTTTTTAAGGAGATGATATCATGATTACTTGGAGTTAAAAAAGAGAAAAAGCTAGCTGTTGCTTGGTTTGTCTCTTTGCTTGTCATCTAATTATCTTTAATTAGACTGATTAATATTAGATTAGCCCTAACCCTAAAGTTGACCTTAATTGCTCTCAAGGATTAGAGTAATATTACTAATACAAATATATGATAGCTTAACTATACATTAAGGGTCTTGACATATATAGAGTATATATGTTGAGAAAAAAAAAGAGTAGACAAATTCTAAATTCACTTGGCAGGGGATGATGATATGAATGAACTCTTAACAAGATCCATCAAGTCTCCATAGGTATGGTAAACTCAGAGATTGTCGAAAATTAAATAGACTTAGAAAAATCTTATGAGCCACCTATAACTTACACAGCTCATCTTTCTCTGTTGGTTGGAAGCTTTGGCTACTAACCAAGAGGTTTTGGATTAGAAGCTTGTGTATAGGGGTGTCAATTTCGGGTCACGGGTCGGGTTCGGGTAGAACCCGGAACTGACCAGGGTTCAAACGGGTCGACCCTAACCCGACTCGGATAGACAAACAGGTCGAAAATCCGAACCCGGACCCGACCTGGCGGGTTGCCGGGTTGACCCTACCCGACCCGGTTTTGG
>NW_021318574.1:8187-16805 GCF_001605985.2 Dendrobium catenatum | reverse complement strand
AACATAAAATTTTCTTTGTTGAAGTTACATGTATGTTCCTGTTGGTGCTTACTCTAGTGTTTATTCCTATTATAGTCCTCTAAACAATTGTTACCTAGAGTTGTTATAAGGAGAAATCATGTTGTTACTTAGGCTTTATTTTGGATGCCTTTCTTACTGCTTCTTAAAGCAGCTTTTTAGTATAAAATTTTAAATTTTTATAATAAAAAATTGCTTTAAGAAGCAGTAAGAAAGCTGTCCTAAACAAAGCCTTAGTATATGTTGGAATCTTGAAATGGAATATTAATAATTTATTATTGTCCAAAATCTAATTAAGAACTATATCTAAGAAAGATCAGGATATCGGTTTTTCAAAATAGAGAAAGCAATAAAGTGGTTAGTGTCCTTCAAAACTTCTTATTCTCTAGTGTGAGTGAAATAAAAAAAAAAACTAAAATTGCTTTTTGTCAATATTAGATTAGGCCTAAAATTTAATAAAAGGAAACTTGTTAGGAACAATAATATTATTTTGAAATTTTAGAATTAGGGTTGTTTATAAAGAGAGTGGATAATTGAGACATCCTTTTAGTTGATATATCATTATGTTATTATGCAATCACATTGGGAATCAACCTTGGCGATGTACAAATATTGATAAAATATACCTCAATATTTTATTTTCAAATTATAAATAAAATTCACATGTTGTCAATCGATGATCTCAATCAGCCTAGTATGATGTTAATTATAATAGAGCTCAAAACCAAGGTAATTATGATGTTACATTGAAATATAACTATTAGACCACACAAATAAATATTTATGAAATTGTATTTCTCTCTGATTAGATAACGTGGTTTTAGATTACTGGACATTTGTTTACAGCCACTCTCTCCATCTATTTATACTCCATGTACTCTATACATAATTGTATTCACTTTATTTCCTTTTCCTTTCTTCTGTTCTTGTTCTGCTTACCTATTTCTACATGGTATCAGACGCGGAGTGATCGATCCTCCTCCATGGCGCATTCATCTTCTTCCCGTCTTGACGAACAAGTCGACTATTTTCCCTCCGTCGAAACCTCAATCCCGTCGCAACTCAAGTTTGTAGTTTCCAACCTCAAAAACTTCGTTATTGTTCTTCTTGCCACAGACAATTACGTCCTCTGGCGTTCCCAGATCTTGAAGATTTTCAAGGCTAATGGCTTTCATAAATTTCTTGATATTACCTCTGATCTTCCCCTTTGCTGCCTGCAACAATCTGATGGATCTTCCCTGCCTAATCCAATTTACAATCAATGGCTTTTTACTGATCTAACCCTTGCAGCGACACTGTGTTCTACAATTTCTGCTACAGTTTTACCCTATGTGATAAATCTTGAGTCCAATGCCGAAATTTGGCTCGCTCTCGAAACTCATTTCCAATCCACCAATCTCTCCAAGGTCATTCAACTCAAGAATGAACTTCACAATGTATCCCTCAAGAACTCCACAATGATACAATACCTATCTGAAATCAAATCGCTAGTGGATCAAATTGCTGCAGCGGGCTTGTCTGTTGACATCGAAGACATCATATTGTACATTCTCAAAGGTTTACCAAGTTCTTACAAATCTTTCAAGACCGCTATTCGAACAATACTCACACCCATATCTCTGGATCAACTCTATCCTCTCTTGCTGAGTGAAGAAATAAACATAGCCTCAGAGATCGTCGCTGCTTCTCCCTCAACATATCTGAATACTGCTCTTGTTTAATACAGAGGGCGAGGCCGACGTTCAAGAGGTCACAACTATGTAAATAACACATCTGGTGCTCGTCCACCGATTCAAGCGATTATTTGTCAGATTTGCTATAAGAAGGGACATTCCGCTCAAGTCTGCTAGTACAGGTTAAATCCGCAACACATCCCAACAAACAAGAACGACCAGAATGCTGCTTTGATTGCTCACTCAAACAAATCCTCTACAAATTGGTACTTGGACTCGGTTGCTTCGTCACACCTCACAAACTCTCTCGAGAACTTATCTACATCTGCTCCTTTTCAAGGACATAATTCCGTCACTATAGGGGATGGTCGTGTTGTCAACATCTCACATTCGGGATAGGGGTTGTTACCAACCCCATCACGTATCACAAGTCCTTCACACACCATCTCTTAAATTCAATTTACTATATATTTCTAAACTTATTAAAGATAACAACATTTCTATGATCTTTGATCCATTTGTTTTTTTGCTTAACGATATGAAGACGCTGGAAGTACTTCTTTGAGGGCCTTGTAGCGACGGACTCTACCCCATTCAGTCTACTAGTTTTTCGGTTATGCAGCCTGCTCTTGCGGTTACTACCCCATCACGGTCTACTTGGCATCATAGGCTTGGCCATCCGCATAAAAGAATTCTTAATCTTATATCTCACTGTAATCCCAACCTGTATATAGACAAATAATTTTTTTTGCAAATCTTGTAATGAGGCTAAAGGCCACAAACTTCCTTTTGCTATATCTGAAAATCGCCAGAAAAACTCTTTTGGTTTAGTTCATTCTAACATTTGGGGCCCTACCCCGGTCTTGTCCGCTCAAGGTTTTCATTACTATGTTATATTTGTCGATGATTTCTCTCGCTTTACTTGAATTTTTCCTATGTGTCATAAATCGGAAGTTATTAACATTTTCATTCATTTCAAAACTTACATTGAAAAATATACCTCTTATCATATCAAAACTCTTCACACTGATGGAGGTAAGGAATACGATAATAAAGTGCTAAATCAGTTTCTTATCACTCATGATATATCGCACCAAATTTCGTGTCCATATACCCCTGAGCAAAACAGCGTTGCCGAAAGGAAACACTAGTACATTATCAAAACCACCAGAACTTTGCTTGTAATAGCCTCTATCCCATATAAATATTGGCCAGATGCTGTTTTGACTTCAGTCTACCTCATCAACAGACTTTCCTCACCTACCACAAACAATCTCTCTTCGTTTGAAATCCTCAATGGCACAGAATCGGATTACAAATATCTTCGTACATTCGGTTACGAATGTTTTTCATTGACCCCGTCGCACTCAAGACACAAGTTTCATCCCAAGGCCAAATCTTGCGTCTTTCTTGGCTATTTGGATATTCACAAAGGATATAAATGTCTTGATCGTCACACTGAAAAAAATATTCATATCTAGACATACATCTTTTGCTAAACATTATTTTTCTTTTTCCAAAGAACCTTTATCCGCTCCTTCTAAAACTACCTCTATTCCTCCTGCTTTGTTAACTCCCCCATCTAACATATATGTCTCTAAACGTTCCACTTATTCCTATACTAGCATCTCTGATCACAGTGCTTATGCTCCGCCTTCTAACACTCCTCCTGCCACTGTTTCGTCGCCTATATCAACTCAACCTGAGTCACAACAATCTCAATCTCTGGTCATTAAATCATCTCATCCTATGGTTACTAGATCCAAGACTGGTTCACTTAAACCCACCACCAAATTAAATCTTTTTCATACTCAAAACATGCTCGAATTACCTCATGTTCCTACCTCGTACACGGAATCTGTCAAATGCTCTGAATGGTGCCAAGCAATGGCACACAAATTTCTTGCTCTCCAACGACAAGGGGGTTGGAGTCTTGTTAAACCTCCTTCTGACTCCTATGTGCTAGGTTGCAGGTGGACCTATAGAACTAAACTTCATGTAGATGGATCGGTAGCTACTCATAAAGCTCGTCTGGTTGCACAGGGAAAAATCAAGAACATGGTATTGACTACTTTGAAACGTTTATCCCAGTCGCCAAGATACCCACAATCCGTATACTTTTGGCAATTGCACTTTACAACGACTGGCCCGTACAACGGTTGGATATTACAAACGCTTTTTTACATGGACCTCTTTCCGAGACAGTTTATATGACACAACCGCGTGGGTTCGAAGACTCCTTACATCCCGATTACGTATGTCATCTTCACAAAGCAATCTACTGACTCAAATAGGCTCCAAGAATGTGGTTCAACACGTTTACCTCGTACCTGATTTCATTTGGCTTTTCTCACAGCAAATTTGATCAATCGCTTCTAATCTTTCGTCAATCTACTATTCAAATATTTTTACTAATGTATGTTGATGATATACTTATTACAGGCGGTGATAAAAAAGCTATTTTCAAAATTTTGGATCAACTAAACAAGTAATTCCAAATGAAACATCTTGGTGCTGCAAATGAATTTATTGGCATAAAAATAGCTCATTTCAGCCAACAATATTTTCTATATCAAAGAAAATATGCCCTGTATATTCTCCAAAAAGCGAATCTCATAGATTGCAATACACTGTCCAACCCAAAGTGCACCAAGCTTCCGGTCACGTTCAAGGAAGACTCCATTCTCAGCCATCCTACCGTATACTAAGGCTTACCGAATCCCTCCAATACATAACTATCACTCGTCCTAACATTGCCTATAGTGTCAACTTACTATCTCAGCATATGCATGACCCTCTACTTCAACACACATATCTTCTCAAACGACTGTTTCGATACATCAAAGGTACAATTGACTATGGTATACCCAATACCAAAACTAACCTCATTCTTACTTACTTGTCAGATAATGATTGGGCTGGTGACCCTGTATCTCGGAAGTCAACATCAGGCTATTACACATTTCTAGGAGAAATGCTAATCTCATGGATAATAAAGAAGCAACACACTGTGTCAAGGTTGTCCACCGAATCAGAATATCAGGTGCTTGCAGCTCTGACTTCGGACGTCGTCTGGATTTGAATACTTCTCACTGATTTTGGTATAAATCAATAATTTTATACGGACATGTACTGCGACAACACATCAGCGATTGCCTTAGCCAATAATCCCGTGTTTCACGCTTGTATGAAACACATCAAAATTGATAAGAAATTTATAAGGGATCACATACAAACATAAAGTATTTGCCTTCTTTCCATTAGTACAATCGATCAAGTGGCGGATATATTTACCAAATCTCTCTCCACACCAAGATTTCATAATCTTCGATTCAAGCTGACAGTCATTCCTCCACCATCAGCTTGCGGGGGCGTATAAGACCACTCAAATAAATAATTAGAAAATTGTATTTCTCTCAGATTGGATAATGTGGCTTTAGATTACTTGACATTTGTTTACAGCCACTCTCTCCATCTATTTAGACTTCATATTTTCTGTAAATAATTATATTCACTTTATTTCCTTTTCCTTTCTTCTGATCTTGTTCTACTTAGCTATTTCTACAAGTACAACTCCAAATAAGAATTTAATAGACCATGTAGATATATTGGAGACTTCAATTTTACTTATATGAATGGATATCTGCCTCCTGGAAAACCACAAGATGAACAACTTGTATGTTATTTTTTTACCCAATAATTATTATATTATGAATTCCAAAAGCTCATTAAACTTTAGTTGATTGTTAGTTGAAATTTAATAAAAAAATTAAGTGGTGATATGTCACAAAAAGTTATAAATATGATATTGAGGCTTCAAAAATTAAAATGGGAATCATATGATCTCCATTTCCAACAAACTTGTAGTTGAATTGAACGTCTCAAATAGACGAACCAAACGACACCAAATTCAACTCAATTTGAGCCCAAAGGGTCCAAATCAAAGACTCAAAGCACTTTTGAAATGTTCAAATCATAATTTGGATTACCAAATGAATTCTAAAAGAGACATGCTTATAATCAAATTGAACGGCTCGACGAGGCAAATCCAACGAGCCCAAGATCGTCTAATTCTGATATCATTAAGATATTCAAATGATCAATCCATGATCAAAGGGATCAATATTGACCATCCATTCAAACAACTCCAATCTTGACCTTGATCATCCCCATATTTATAATTCATGCAACTTTCAAAAAGCTATAAATAGCCCCCATTCTTCTCATGAGAGGAGAGGGAGAAGAGGAAAAAGAAGGGAGAAAATAGGGAAAAATTTGGAAGCTTACTCGCCACCGACTACCACTAGAGTTTCCTCTCGACCACTGCCGGACTTTCATCCTTTTGTTGACCATCACCAGATTTTCTCCCATTCATTAACCACTACCAGAGTTATTTTTGATCTTCGTCGGACTTTCACCTGTTCATCGACCGCCGCTGGACTTCCACATATTCGTCGATCGCTGCCGGACTTCCGTCCATTCATCGACCACCATCGAAGTTCTTCCCAACCACCATCAGACTTCCACCTATTTGTCGATCACCTATGGTCCTTCCGACCACCGTCGTCCGCCGACTACAGTCCTTGTTACCTCCATCTCCTGACGACTACGGTCCTTTCGACCATAGTTGCTTGTTGACTACATTCCTTCTGTCACGACCCAACCCGATCAGAACGGATCCCGCTCGCATCCGGCCGCGACGGAAATTGAAAAATTCAGGATCTAGTTTTGGAATTTGCTTCAGAACTTTCTTCCAAAGATTCAAACAAACAGAAACACAGAGCTGCTATAAACTTCAAATATATAAAATAATTCATATATATTTTCTTTCATCAAAATAATCATATACAATACAATGCATGGCTACAGACAGAAAGAACAGAACATAAAAGTCATGACTGTATAAAAATCAAAAGTAAAAAATACATAATCACTGATCAGACACTGAACGGCTAATCCAAGACTTCCTTTCCTTTCCCAGAACCTGAAAACCACGCAGAAAACAAGGATGAGCTAACAGCTTAGCAAGACTATACTCACCAATCAAAATCTCCAGAAATTCACATCAGAAAACACATCAGAAGCAATTATTCAAATAGAAATCAAATCACAGATACATGAATTCAATTCAGAGTACAGAACATATCTGATAAAACTTATAAAACTTTCAAATCACAGAATGGATCAGATCGTACAAATCAGAATTCAAATCAGATAAAATCACATTTCAGATATCACATTTCACATATCACATATCCCTGGCCCTGACAGAATCTCGACGGATTCTGGCCCCTTATGCCTCCCTTCCCTGACACTAACAGAATCTCAGATTCTGACCCCTTATGTCTCCCTTTGTGCTTATAGCACCAGAACAGAACAGATATACAGGATTTTCAGAACATAACTTGTTTTTAGATTTCTCAGATTTCCCTGACACAGACAGAATCTCAAAGAATTCTGGCCCCTTATAGCTCCCTTCTGATATCACACCACATCAAAACATTCAATTCAGAAAATCGGATTACATCAGAAAATTGTCACCGGCATAACGGCAGTATACAGAATTCACATATTCAAAAATTTATCAAATTACCACAGATAGTACACAACATTATTCTAAGACTTTCATTGTATCGAAGCAACATTTTTCAACATCTAGATAAATCATAGTTCAATTAAAATACCGCCGAATTCAAAATATCCGATAAACATTTTCTAGGAAATACTCAAAACGTGCACAAATATCAACTCAGAAACATATCAAAAGTTACACGGTAAAAAGTTCATCAATACAAAACAGAATCAATTATTCGCTAACGGAAACAAAATCCGGAACGGAAAAGTCGTCAAAATCCTCGTTTCTGAAAATTGAGAAAGGCGGAATGTGCCTTACCTCGAGTCGGTCAACTTTCTCAACTGTAGCTACGGAGGAAAACAGACAGAAGTTGACCAAAAATTACTTTTCTTCTTTTTTCCTTCGATTTTCTCTCTCATGGGCTTTTCTCTCTCTTCAAAAGATCTCATTTCCATATAAACCCATGCAGATCATCCTGGACGATCCGAGATCGTCCCGGGATGATTTTCCCTCTGGACGAATATCGTTTAGACGAAATTATTATCGTACATGGACGAGTTGCTCTCTGAAAAAATTTCGTACGGACGAACCCCGGTTCGTCCTGGGACAAACCTTCCAGCCAGAATTTTCTTCACAACATGTACCGATCGTCCCAGGAGGCTCCAACTTCGACCTGGACGATCCTGGAAGGAAAACAACTTTCACACCTTCTAACCTCCATCTCTCGTCAACCACGATCCTTCCGACCACCGTTTCTCTCTGACTACGATCCTTCCGACCACCATCGCTTTTCGACTATGGTCCTTCTGATCACCGTCGCCTAACTATAATTTTTTCAACCTCCATTGCCTGACTATGGTCCTTCCGATGACCGTCATCCGACAACGTCATTCCGATCTACATCGCTCGCCAACTATGGTCAGCTGTCCAAACAGACATATCAACACTGATTATTCTAACTCCCACATATAATTCACTCTATATGATGTATATTTGCTACATCGAGTCATGACCTCCCTCCTAAAGAAGGGCCTCAGTTATAATCAATTGCAAACACTAGTGGATTCATTTATACTAGGCCCAACCCTATGATTTTTCTCCTTTTTAGGGGTTCCAAGTAAAAATTATGGTATCGCTTATAAACGCTATAATCATACTCTCTTATCTTTTTTCTATGTTGGATCTTCGTACAAAACTAAGATGCTAAACTATATCACTCTACCGCCGTGAATATTCTAGGACACAACAAGTAGATATTGTGATAAAATTAGTTGAGAGCTGGTTGAAGGTTAGTTAGGTGATAGTTGGGAGGTGACTAGGATGAAGTTGCTTGACCATCATCTCATGTTGTT
>NW_021318574.1:0-3231 GCF_001605985.2 Dendrobium catenatum | reverse complement strand
TTTTTAAATAGAAAAGTTTGTAATATAGCCTCATTCCTTTCTCTTCAAATTTTCTCTCTTTTATGTATTTTTCGCTCCTGCACCCATCAATCACTTTGACTTCATTTGAGACGGCTTTCTTATTACTTCTTAAAGCAGCTTTTTAGTATAAAAATTTTATTTATTGTACTAAAAATTTATTTTAAAAAGAAATAAAAAAGCCGTCCCAAACAAAGCCTTTATCTCTAGACTTCAACCGGTTTTCCTCACCCTCACTATAGCTATATGGGGAAGCCACTCGTTCCCACGCCCCTCTCATGTTAACTTGGAGTAATTATAAAGCCAATGTTGAAATCTAATTGTAGGATAACTCAGCTAAGGATGTCAGTGAGTCGAACCAGCTCGAATTCGACTCTTTAACAAGCTCACGAGTCGAGCTTATTTAGCCACGAGTTTAAGCTCGAGCCAACTTGAGCCCATGTGTACAAGCTCGAACTCAGCCTGGCTTGGCTCGTAAGCCCATTGAGCCAGTTGATTAACTTAAAATATATTTAAAAAATAATTTTTAATTAATATAATATATTTAAACAATTTTAAATTGTTTAAATTTATATATAATCCCATTATTTTATTTGTATATTAAAAAGTAAAAAATTCTTTAAAATTTTAAAAAGTTTAAATTAAAAGTAAGAAATCAAACTCAACAAATTGAGTCAAGTTCGAGCTTTCCAAACAAGCTCAAGCAATTGAGATATGCTAAAGCCTAAATTTTGTTTAACGAGCTGAATTTGCAGTGCGAGTTTCGAGCTATTTTATTATTATTTTCTTTAATTATAATATTAATTATTTTTATTATTATTATTAATTGTTTTTTTTTAATTATTTTTAAGTCTCTTTTTTAATTATTATTTTTTTTCTTAAATAATATTTATTTATAAGATATATTTATTTATTTTTTTAAAAAAATTAGAGATTTACTTTCAATCCTTTAATTTTAAATTAAATGTTAAATTATTATTTTAAAGTATTCTAATAATTATTTAAATTATAATATATTATATATATATATAATATCTATATATATATATATATAATTATATATATATTATATATATATATATATATATATATATATATTATAATACTTAATTAATTAATTAATTAAATTAACAATTTTCTATAATTAGTAATTATTATTAAATTATTTATAAAAATATAGAAACTATTAACATTTATTTTAATTAGATTTTATATTAATTTAAATTACTTATTATTTTAAAATAGCCTTTAATTATATTAAACATCGAAAATTCATCGTAATTTCATTTTAAATCTGTTTTATATGTATAATACCTCTTATTTTTTAGAAAATTATGTATTTTAATCTAAAATCTTTTTACTTATCAAAACGTTTTATTTATGTGGTATTTCTATGTTATTTTAGTTAATTGGACTATTTAAATAATAATTTAATTAATTAATATATGAATTATTTTGAAATTATATATTATTTCAAACCCCTTTTACCTTGCTTGGATGACCAGTGGATCTCTCATATGCTTACATGAATTAAATTATTTTCAATTATCTTATTTTGATTTTATATATTTATATATTTAACATATATGTATTTTAAAATGCTTTTAAATCATATATGTATTAAATCATCCTAATCTTAGGAGATCCACTACTTGAAATTTTAAACATAGATTCTTGTACATGGATAGCATTCATGGGAGAGAAGATTTGTGGGTTGTTGAGTCTCAATCATTCACTAATTGCTTTGATAAGCGCACTTAATTATCTTTTTATTGTCTTTTGTATGTGTAGGATGTACGAGCACCTAGTTTAGGCCCTCCTAGATCCTAGGAATTGATGTGTTTATTTTATTTATGTACTCCTTCCATGTTTCCTAAGGATTAATTAGTCTCAAACACTTGATTTAAAACCCATTTAATATAGTGACACCCTAAGGACAACAATTAAGGACCCGTCTAGAGAACTTTGAGAATTTTTAGGAGCTAGGATAGATCCTTGATTGACATGAAACTTTAAAAAATTAAACTTAGTGATATCTTAAATCTTTCAGAATTTTAGGAGCATTTAGACCCCATAATTAACAAACCCTAATTTACCCGATAGTTTGGCCCCAATAATTTCAGAAAATTCTAATAAATCCATTTCATCTTAGAAAATTAATCATAATACTTTAAACTTTCTAGAATTCAATGCTTAACATTAGATAATTAGGACCCCCTTAATTGGAATTTAACATGAGCCTTAATTTAACTTTAATTAAAAATTATCTTTTTGCCCTTATTAAATAATTAAAAATTATTAAAAATTCTAAAATTTGTCCAAACACTTAGGAACATCTTCTTAGGTCATTCCTGACCTTTGGGGGTCATTTCTGATATTTGGGGGTGATTCCAATCAGTTTGGAGCTGATTTGGATCAAAACCATAAAATCCCCCTTAATTAAGCAATTTTAATTATTCTTTAATTGATCAAAAATTCTAAAATTCATAACTTTGCTTAGAAAACTCTAAATCAAGTAAACTCAAAGCCTAACCACTCCTTGTAGGGCGTAATATTTAACTAGAATGCTAGAACTACCAAACCTAGCTTGTTTCCTATAGTGATCTTTTGGATCCCCTTAGCTTAGTGTATAGGAGGACATCAGACTTTTCAAAATTTGCTAATATAATTTAAACTTCAAAGATCAATATTCTAAGTATTAAAATGAACCAACATTACTTAAGAGAAATTTTATTGTAGCTTCCTTATTGCTGCCTATGCAATTTTAAACAATAAAGTCTCTCGCATCTCTTCTTTGAATGTGATTTAACTTATAGTATTATGTCTGGTTTGATCCCTAGGCTAGAGATCTTCCTATTGCGTCCCAACCTGCTGCAAGCAGTAGAATTTATTGCTGATTTGGCTCACTCTAATACCAAAAAGCAAAATTTTTACTTATTTTATGGCGCTTTGTTTATCATATTTGGAGGGAGAGAAAAGGAAGAAAATTTGTGAGTAACGTCAATAGATCTGCCACTCTTCGAATCATAATTAAAAAAGCAGTGTCTCTTAAAGTTTCAAGATGGAAAAATGGGGTTTTATTCAGGAATATGCTTTAATCTCATTTTCTAGTCTGCCTGTTTTCATGCCCCATGCCCCTAGCTTTACATTCTTTGTTGCCTCGATGGTCTCCAGGCAGTCTTTTGTGCTGCTTTATGCGTCGATTTGCTTCTT
>NW_021318573.1:9151-14596 GCF_001605985.2 Dendrobium catenatum | reverse complement strand
CATGAAAAACTACAGATAGCTCATATAATGCAAATCTGCCTTCCATGATTTCATAATAATGTTATCGGCATTTTGAAGAGCATTATTTTTTCTCTCTAAGAGCTGTAGTTCCAATAATAATTACACGTAATTTCAAACAAACTCCTCAGATAAGGCTTCGTTGTGAAGTTCTTATTTTTCCAAAATAATTTTTTATAAAAATTTTTAACAAACTTTTTTTTAAGCAAATAGTAAGAAAGCCATGCAAACGTAGCCTAAGCTATGTAAGCTTAAGTTTGTTTTAGGACATTTTTCTGGCTGGTTTTCTTTGATGGGAAGAAACAATAATTTTTTTTTTTATTATTTTTTATGTGTTGTCAACTGCCATTTTAAAATTTTATAGTGTAAAGCTAACTTTCTGCAATCATAATATAGTTTTTTCTCAGGATAACTTTACACCATCTTTATAAACATTGTGATGCCACATAGATACTAAACTTCGACTATAAAGAAATATACACATAACTTATTTTAGTATACACTTCTCTCTCAGATATATATTTATGAGAATAATTAAGCAGATATTGATACTTTAATTAGAATGATTCTAATTGCCTTAGAATTTTAAAAGAGAAACATTATTATTGATTTATATATAAGGACGTAGTTCATTTTAAAATTTAGGTTTTTGTACATAGGATGTATGACTATTAATCTGCTAACTTCAAAAATTAAAATTAGTGATTGTGCTTTGCAAAAAGTAAAAAACATTTCTTATGCTCATTTGTGTTCTTAAAAAGGATGTTATGCCATAAACTCCTTGTCGCCTTTTAATAATAAGCTCCATGTATAAAAATTCAAAAGAAGGTTTTGCTGAATATGGTAGCTTTCCTCTATTCATCGAATTTTCCTTTTCAAGCAATTGTGAATAACACCTTTCTCAATGCTGTTTGTGTGCCTTCTTAATAGGAAAATCCAAGATTATTGGACAATTAACAAATTTTTATATAGATTTATTATCAATGGGAATTAGTCAAAATTTTGAAGGATTATCCGGGAGTCAATGGATATACAAGAGATAAGAAAAGGCCGAACAGGACACTCTCTTATATTGGATCCTTTGAATTGAGAGCATTCTTCTTAAATGATATGACAACTTGTAGGTAACATGTTGAGATTCATTTTAATAAACATCCCTAATATCAATGTGAATTTTGATTCTCACTTTTCCCATGAAAAAGATAGCATAAAAAGTGTCAGGCAATGAATGATAGAAAATGATATCGGATTTCAAAAAAAGTAGAATGTGTCAAAATTATGAATGAAGTTGTCGCATTTTAAGTATACATAAGTAATTTTACTTTTCATTAGTTATTACTTGATTGTAGGCCTTCAAATCCTATCTAGCAAGGAAAAAGAAATTTTAAAGGATGAAAGTTATGATGCATTGAGAATAATAAATTTTTTATTAAAAATATATTTGTAATAGTATATAATACTTACAAAACTCCATGTGCTAATATAATTTGAAAGTGATCGTATATGAACAGGCAAAATCAACCTAGATTTTCAAAGTGTAATCCTTGACTAGGGAGGATGGATATCTACATGAAGATATATGTTCATATTGAACACCCTCAACTAGCGCAGCTAGCGGTAGATCTCGAAGGAGAAGAATCTCTTCATGTACTGCTAGTCTCAGGTTCTATGTCTCTCGTAGGAGTTAAAGGATCTCATTCTGAGATTCTTCTATCTTCTGGATGGGGTCTTCCAAGGATGGTCTTGATGTCCCTTCCCTGACAGACTTTAGCCCATCGGGGTAAAAAAGAGGTAGACACTTATCATCCTTGACTCAGGGACTCATTTTTTGATTGATGTGTGTTGAAGTGGAGTCTCCCAAGTTACGATTAATGTGCCTGTTGGACATCGAAGTGGTGCTTAGGATAGTGGGATTAGAAATTCCCACAGACATCGCCAAATTGTTGCGGGCTTGAATATACACGGTGATAGGGTTAGAATTTTAGGTCCCAACATTGTACGTATATCCAATATACAAATAAAGAACACAAGACTTTTTACATGGAAAACCCTAGAAAGGGGAAAAACTATGAGACCACACCTAGTTGAAATGATTCCACTAGTGTTTGAGCATGTTACAATTTACTGAATCATCCTAGAAGATGATTAGATTATAATATTGAATTGTCTGGATAAAATCTAGTAACAAATGTAGGTTAGGTGAAGGTCTAACGACGTTCAGTCGTGTGGAAGTCTTGCATCAGGTAATTGCCCGGCGGAAGCCTAATTGTAGTTGGTGGTCTGGTAGAAGTCCGGCATCAAGCGGTGGTTTGGTGAAAGTCCGGCCCCAGGTAGTGGTCTAGTGGAAGTTCGACGTTAGGCGGTGGTCCGACAGAAATCTGGCGCCACTCAATAGTCCAGTAGAAGTTTGGTGTCAGGTGATGGGTTGGCATAAGCATGGTTCCACTCGATGGTATGGCCAAAGTCAGGTCATCAGTAGGCGGTCAGATAGAAGTCTAGAGTCAGGCGGTGGTTCGGTGGAAGTCTGGAGTTAATCGGTGGTCTGGCAGAAGTTCGGAGGCAGTCGGGTGTCCGGGGGAAGTCCAGGCGAAGGTCGAGGAGCTATGTACTTATACCATTCCACCTACACCCACATATTACTTATAAGCATCAATGTTGTTGACCTCGGATATCTTATCATAAACCTTTAATATTGATTGCCTTTGCTCTCATATATTATATTATTTAGATTCATTAAGTATAATGCAATATTTTTTTGCATATTAATCTAATGTCAATTAAATTTTAAATTTGCTCAAGAAAAAAGGTTAAAATCTAATTTTTGTATTTTGGGAGAATGTATAGATGGATTTTTATAATGATATGATGTTCTCTTGAGTCAGCCGAAGCTTAGTCCATAACCTACGTTATCATTTTATGGAGAAACATGGATTTTGTAATTAGACATGCATATTATTATATAATTATATTCGTTTTTTTTTGATTTATATAAAATAAAAATATATACTTTAATTATTAATATAGTTCAATATTTTATATATTCTTATGATATTTAACACAACGCAGGAATTCTTGTACATTATTTTGAAGTAAAAAGATTGATATTACTATAGTATATAACATTTGACCCTAAAACTTGATTGTATGTTTTTAAATTTTTCATTAAGCCTTTACTAATAGAAGTGACACATCAGTTTCATCAGTAAGCACTTTGCAGATAGTTCCATCAAGTAGTTATTTTCGTATCTTGACAATTAGAGCCATTAAGAATTTAAACTCAACAACACCATACACATATATAAATTTCCAAAACGCAAGAATTGCAGCAGCTAAAGCCTCAAGCCGACAGACCAAGAAGAGCTTAGATTCCATCAAAGTAATTGATAATAAAGATATGGCTATCATTAAGAAGAATGATTTCTACAATAAGGGGTGCAAATGAGTCGATGTAACGAGCCAGATGCTAAGGGGTGCTCGACTGCAAGATAAGTGAGTCAGGTAAAATAACTTCAAGTTGAAGCTCAAAAGCGAGCTTAGATGCACTAGTCTCGTACTCATGTAAAGAGTCAAGTTGAGAATGGACTTGTCCGCCCTTCGCTCGACTCTTTGTATGAGGCATTCTCGGCTAGAGTCAAGCCAGCGAGCTCCGTGTTTTGATTCGTGTTCATCATCGCAATCGAAGGCTCCATCAGTTCGTCACCATCCTTGTTTAAAGCACTGTAATACCCACGAGCTCAAATCTCCTGACTAAGCTAGCCCCGTAGCAGCGAGCACAAGTCGCTAGACGTCTACTGTCGTACTCTGTTAAAATCTGCATAATTTATGATTCACTGTATCTACTTTTGGTGCCTATCCAATTGTCCCTAGCCTGCGAAACAAAAAAGTGTTGAGTTATAATGCCGCACTCGCTGATACGCTCTCAGCGATATTAATCATCTCAAAGCCAGGCGACACAGTTCGAACTAACTGATCTGTGTCAAGCCGAGCTCGTATAAGCTTCGTGAGTTCTCATAAATCAATTGTCGAGGAGATATAGGATTGGCGAGCTGAATTAACTCGACATTGCAGTTTCGAAACCATATTACCTAGAAGTCGAGGCAGCACAAGGCTAGCAGTCAGTTACCTATAACACTCGGTAACACACCCTTACCATGCAATAGTAGATGTATGGTGAGTATTTAAGCAATGTCACAAAAGAATGCAAGCTATCCAGAGCGTAATGCTTATCTCTCTCCATAATATAGGGTGCAAACTGAGAGAGTTATGGCGTTGAAAGATTAATACTTTTTTCGTCCTTTTGCTTTAGCATGCTAATAAGATAATTATAGTTTATGTTAAATAAACTTAAATAATTGTTAGTCTGGTAATAGAGATTGATTGATTTTAATTCCTTTTAATAATGGATGATTTTTTTAAATATTTATAATGTTAATATTTTTAGCTTTAATACATTTGTTGACGTATATAGTTGAATCATGTCGTTATTTTTGGATAAATTAATACTAAGATTTGTATTCGCTTTTGTATTATTTCTCTTAGAAAATTCCTACAAAATCTGTAGAGAAAATTATACTTTTAATAATTAAGGATAGAATTTTATCGTTTAAGGAAGTTTTGATTTTAAGATCATTTATGTTCGAAAATATATAGGGAAATTAAAATTAAATCCATTAGAAATTTCTGTTTTTAGGACGAAATCCATAAATTAACAAAAATTCTCGTTGATAATTTTCGTTTTTTTTCAATGGTGTCACATCATCTCAATCAGCTAGATATATCTTAAGCCTTATAACATAAATGCTAAATTTGGGCAGATTGCATATTTCCATTCACCGAACAGTCTCACAAGAGGGAAGAAAATATTTTTGGTAAAGATAGTTGTATGTGTCATGCAATGGTTGATAAGCAACACAGAATCTCCATTGGCGAGAAGTTTCATATCCATTTTGCCATTCTGTCGAATTGTGATATGGATTCGAAAGCGATCTTTCTAATAATTTTTTGACGTGGGATTCTGAAGGAACGAAATAAGCAACGAGGGACACTGGATCTGCCGATGCTGAGATAGTGAGATTTCGGTGACGGAAGGATAACTTCGCGACTAGAGTCAAATAGTAATTTCTCAGTTTGTATTGATTCATATACAATCTAAGAATGTAATCGAGGAAGAGAAAAAAGGAATGGTGTAGGATAGACGATGATGGAATGGCTAGAAGGAGGAAGAGGAAGATGCAAATGGGAGGATGAAAGGAAATGATAATCCAAGAGTAATGATCGGACGAGGAATCTTCTCGGTGTGTTGATTTTATGGAATAGATGGAGTTAATTAGTAATCTCCTTTTATTATGTGAAATGGTAAGTGAAATCTTATGACAACACAAGCACAAGAAGATAATGCATTTGAGGATTTTATGGACGTTGATCAAA
>NW_021318573.1:0-9051 GCF_001605985.2 Dendrobium catenatum | reverse complement strand
TCTTCTCACATTAAGCGGAACCTTATGAACATTGGTGCTAGCAAATTAGAAAAAGAGGCTTTTTCTCCTCCAGATGCTTAGCACATATCAATGATTTTTAATGCAGTGTCATTTAATCTCCTAGTGTGCATTTATCTGTACATGAACATCAAGTTAGTACATTGAAGTTTTGCAAGTAGACATTAATATTTCATTTTTGCTTTACAATTAAAATAATAAATAAAAAATCTAAATTTCTCATAATTTTTTGAAATAATAATTCTGCATAAATTTTTTTGAATACATAACATATACTTTCATTTTACAAATATTTAATGGCCAGAAAATTTGTGCCATTCATATTCATCAAAAATTTCCAATCAATCATGAAAAGTTTGTATTTCCAACGGAAAATGTTTTATAGAATTTTATAATCTTCCAACGAACAATCACAATTTCTTCATGTATTACATATATTTTCGTCACTACTTTAGGAAATAAGTTTTACATCCACAATTCTATAATTCTATTAAAACTATTTTCCAACAATTTTTTGATAGAATAAGCAACTAACTGAGCAAAATCCATTATAAGAAAAGGTTGCCATTGCCATGTCAACGAACACAATTCTATTGGAGTTTTTTTTGGAGGATTCTAAATTAATTATGACAAATTCACACACATTATATACTCAAGTTTTGTTGATAAATAAAGCTCCCAGGGACACTATTCTGTTGAACTAGTGAGCAGCTTTCTAGCAAACGGCTTCACAAAAAATTTCAGCAAACGTGCCCTATAAAACTTTTCCAATAATGCCGACGGACTAGTTCCCATTAGCAGTTCTGTTGAGCAGTTTTCTAGCATATTTTAATTATATATAAATAATAAGTTATGTTAATAAATTAAAAAAATATTTTTTTCTATTTTTATACAAATGTCAAAATTTTAAAAAATTAATTTTTTTATGTTTATATGATTTTAAACGCCAATCTATTCCTAACTCTTTGAATAGTCTGTGCACACGTTTAACAAATTAATTTAACGTCACAAAAAATTCTACCAAATTCATTTATAAATTAGGAATCTATTACAACAATGAACAATTTTTGCATCGTGAAATCAAATATAACATCTTCTAAAATAAAGAAAGAGAACACAATAAATTAAAATAATAAAATGTAAACATAGAATACATTAAAAGAAGGTATATACAATATCTGAATCTAAATCAATTAGACTACGTAACGGCTGCGCTGTCCAATCCATTTGCATGGAAAATCTTCGCCTTCTACTCCACTAATAGAAAGATTGAAATTGTCGTCAAGTTCATGTTAAGCTTCATGTTCGAAGGTAAGGGAGAGTTCCCCGTTGTCGTCAAGTCATGTTGAAGTGAAGAAAGAATTGATGGTTGAAAATATGGCTGGGAAGAAAAATTTTGCGTGTAAAAGGAATCAGGTTTGGCTACTTCTTGAATCATCAGCGTCAGATATTTAAATTCTACATGTGACAAGTTTCTCTGGGGTTTTGATGACGAGTAAGGGGCGTATACACTGATGATCTGTCATCGGTGGGAGAGGTATCTGAACGGAAGTTTGAAAGTTGTAGGCGGATATATTAAGGTCAGTGGGATACTGAAATTTCTGGAAGAATAAAGGTATGAAGAAAGGTTGCTGAAGCCTTGGTCCCGAAAACAAAAGCATCAAGAAATATCCATTTAATAAAGGGACGGAAGGTCAAATTTTTCAGAGATGGATTGGTGTTAAGTTAAAGCAGATATGGAGGCAAAGAATCTCAAATTTTGAAGATTGGTGGTGATTAAAGTGCTGGGAACATGTGCTTTTTTCGGATTGTAGTCCTAAAGGTGGACAGGCATGGAAGCAGTTTGTGGTTTTCACTTGAACGTTATTGTATGATTGGATTATGTGTTCATTTCATACGAGTGGGAGGTTGAAGAAGTTTCTGAAAGGGGCACTGGTATGATCAATGGATTCATTGTTTGGGATGGATAGGTGGTCTGCTGCATTTGATCTGAAAACGTTAAGGAGTTTCCAGCACGATATGGGTTAGATTTCCGTGTCTACCCTTGTATTATAAGGATGAGGACATTGAAGAATTGCTCTTGCTTGAGGACGCAATGTACATTGATGGTAACAATTGCAGGGTAAACAGGAGTTTGCTCGTGTATGTGTGAGGATTATTGGAAGAAGCAAATTGCTGAATGGTTGTTTGGAGTGGTGATCTGTTGGTTAGGGTTCTCAACGATGAATATGAGAAAATTTGATCTCTTGTTAATAGTTGGTAGAAGTGGCCATAAGAGATATTTGTCCAGAAATGTATACAATTGGGAATCAGAATCAAGCATGAAGAGAGAGAGGTTAGTTTAGGAGAATGGTGAGAAGTATTATGCTGAGAGTAAAACTTCTGTGATAAGGCTCGAATATGAGTCCTGGATGATGTTCACTGGATTTTCAAATAAGGAAATGCAGACAGAGGTAATGTTACTTTGTAATTTGTGGAGTAAATGTCTGATTTAATGGTTGGTGTTTTTGGGTTCGAACATTTAATCAGAAGAATAATTTATAAGAAAGGTATTAAAGATTTGTGATGAGAAGGGTATTGCTCGCTGGATTAACGACGCCTGGTTCTAGATAATTGTGGCTGAATATGAAATCCTGTTGGAAGGCAGAATTTCAGATGCGGTTTAATACACAATAGGTTTGATGTGCTGAGTGAAAGTAATTTGAAGAAGATTGTCTGGGGAATGAATGATGATATGGTGAATAATAGAAGAATAGAAGGTCGGGACAGTTTTGAATATAATGCCAGCAACTAGGTGGTTTGGGTCAAATAGTGTTGGTGCAAGGTGAAGCTGTACAAGTAATGTTGAGATCATTAGGACCTTGGTATGGATTACAAAGAAGAAAGAAGAGGTATGATAGGGATTTGGAATCCCAAGAGTGGGGAGAGCCATTTACACTCTATTTATATGTATCAATATTTTTTTGGGGGATATTGTAGGGAGCTATGGAGAAAGAAGCTCTTATATTATAGGGATTATTGTTTAAATTCAGAAATATTATATTTTATTGGGCTTTTAATGGAGAAAGTTGTCTAGCATTGATAGAAAAAGTTTGAATATATGATGGAAAGGATGAGAGTATTTTCATTACCCCTGCTGTGGGGTAGTCAGGGAGGCCTTACTGGTATTATGGAAAGAATATGGTTTCTTTTATGTTGTGGGCATCATACAAGCCATTCTTGGTAGTCTTTTGGGTTCAGCTTGGGAATAATTGGAAATTCACGGTACAATTGGGATCAGATGTTCTAAACCGGAAAGGGGAAGCTTGTGGAATAACTTCAGGAATGTATAGAAGGAGCAGACTCTCCATTATTGGAAGAGTTTTAATTTTATTATTACCAAGGAGGAGAAGAGGGAAGCAAAAGGTTTTGTTTCAAAAAGACCAGGGAGATGAAGAGTTAAATGGTTAATTCTGAATTTCATGACATTGGAAGTGTTTGGACCAAGTTTACTTGGTGTAATAAGAAAAGAGGGGAACATCTCGGATTTGGGAGAGGTTTGGATAGTTGTATATTGATTCAGGCTGCTTATTCAAACTCCATGGCTACTATCAACACTTGCTAGAGTAGCGCCTGACCACATCCTATTATTATAAATATGAAGGATAAGTGCTATTGTAAGGCTTAAAATCTTTAAATTTGAGGACACTATGGAGCTCTCATACCCTGCAGCTAAGAGTATTGTTTATAATGCCTGAAGAAGATGACTTGGTATGATATACTAATCCTTTTCAAGGAGCTTAACCGTACTTGTGAAGGCAACTTTTTCTGGGATGTAAAAATAAGTCTAAGGAATTGATTTGTACAAGGAAATTTGAAGAGGGAAATTCTCTGATCTACAAAGGGAAGCTTTGGTGTTAATTGGTGGGCGATGATGACTTTTGTGTGCTCAGGACAATCATGAATTGATATTTACATGAGGCGGCTTTTCTACTTGTGGAAATCAAGGGCAAAAAGTAAGATGGCATGAGGAAGGAATAAAAACCAAGATATTTTTTCAGAATTTGCAATGCGGCAGAGAATGGGAACATATTAAATAGATCAAAGATGAGCTCAAATACATTACATGTGAGAGAGGATCAAATTGAGGAAGGTTTTACAATTCTTTTGAGAAGAAGTTGGAAGCATAGAGAGTGTGAGCTGGGGGTGGTGTTAATTGTGAAGTCAAAGGTGATAATGAGATATGGTGATTGCTCTCTAGCACGCATCTTCTCTGTACCGTGATCTGCAGCTCTCGATTCAGCAGGGAATAATAAGGCACCAAGAGATACTATCAATGAGTTACTTCTTCTTTCTAGAAGAGTTAATTAACGTTCGAGTAAATAAGTTATCGCGATCTATTCGAATGTGTCACCCGGTTTTTTAAAAACAAGTATTTTAAAATAAGAGAATGGAAGGAATACATTAATTACTTTGATTTTCTAAAGTAAATAACCTTTGTTTCCATCAAATTATAGGCCATCATCTATGCAACTAATTACAAATCGTGGTAGTATGTTAGTAACGATTGAAAGAAAGGTCCTTGACAAGAGGGTTTTTGCAGAGCAAAGCAGCTCATTCCTGGAAGATCCATATCAAGAACATTGTCATTCTTGGCAATAGGAGAATTCTCATCATAAGTTAAATTATCACAAAGAATAAGAAGGAGTGATTGGCTCTTAATGGATTATGGAACGGCTTATGATAGCATGGGTTGGATAACACTTCATAGAGGTTTTAATGTGGTATGAGGTTTTACTACTTTGTTTCTAACTATTCTGGAATGTGATTGTAGATGTGAGGTTTTCCTATCATCAATTAAGGAGGATACTCCAATTGGATTTGTCGCTAAAGTGGTTTCGTCAAGGATGCCCACATTATCTCCTTTCTCTTCATATTATTGTTTCTTAAATCTTATCAATTCTTAGGTGCAAAGGGGGGAAGAGTCTTGGGCTTTTACGGATTCACCTAATAGAGTCCAAAGGATCAACATCTTCTCTAGTACAGCCTCGCACTCGCTCTGATCTCTGTCTCATGTTTCTATTACTTTAGCAAAAGCATTGAAGAATATGTGAGGATTTTTGATAAGTGGAAGGACAAAGAGTAAGTAGCAAATTCATAATTTTTATATTGGTAAGGTGGTAATTACCTAAGCAGGAAGAATTGCTAGAGTTCTCCGCCAGGCTTAAGGAGGTCAAGAAAGATGAGTATTTGGGAGTGAAGATTTCACTTGGAGAAGCAAGATGGCAGAATTTTCAAGAAGCTTTGAGATATAGGTTCATAGGAAAACCAACTCGTTGGGGTAAGAAGTATTATAATGGGGGGTAGCCTACTCTCATTGACTTTTTACATTTTCTATGGCCAACTTATCTAATTACTCCATTCTTTTAAGTTCTAAAGAGTTTCACATGAGTTAGAAAAACTGTGTACGAAGCTTTTTTTTATGGCATAAAGAATGAGGGTCATAAAGGTATGCATTAATGCATTGCTCCTGGCGTGAAATTTGCAATCCCAGAAAGAAAAAGTTGGGTAGTTGGGTTTGCAATCTTATTTAATTGCCGAATTTGGTTTTTGAGATCTAGAATGGGCTCAGGAAACTTTAAAAAATCGGACTCTATCTGTTTTATCAAACCTTAATGAAGCAAACTATGGTGATGAGATTATGAAAGGATGATGCAGAAGAAAGTCAGCGTCTATGCTTGAAGATTATGTTGGATGGGGGGCGAGAATTTGAAAATGCTCTCGTGGAAGGTGGGTCACACGCGGAAAAACAAAAACAAATCAATGTTTGAATGATGCTCTCGGCTCGCTCTGAGACTAACAGCATCAATATGTGGCCAACATATGTGGACTGTGATTGTTTGGATGGTATGTATGTTCAACAGTTGTTGTAATAATGGTGAAATGGATATCCTATTTGCTGCTTCAGAGGCAGCATTTCAATCCGGAGCTTATCTTTGTTTGATTAGACAAATCCAAATTTGATTAAAACATGTGGAAGGAGGATCACAACACAGAGCTATTGAAAATGGATTTACGGAGAATGACAGTTTTGGCATAGTTTATGAACAGTCTGTCGTTCAACCAGGATATACACCCTTTTGAAGATGTTCGATTTTTACAAATGGTGCAGAAGCTCAAAACAAAGTAAAGAAAGGTTGAAATCTTCTAGTGGATGGTTAGGTAAGCTGTGATTCCTACTAATTTGTTTACTTAGAATCGTACAAATCACTTAGATTAGATGTTTGCGAGAGAGGCTGCAAGTGTTGAATCTTTGAACATATATGGAGTGCATTATAAGTTCTTATGGTGGAGTATTATGAGTGCGTCGAATGGGGTATTATGATCCCTTCTTTTATTCTTCTGGGCGAAACAATTGCTGTCATACATGAGCCTTAAAAGGCTTTCAAACTTGTATTCTGAGGTTCCAAGATGTTTGTTCTATGATATACTTTCTGGAAGAACGGAATATTGAAGCAGGTAAAGGATGGTTTGCTGCCTTTTATGGTGCTTCTAATGCATTTTCGTAGATGTTTTACAAGTCATAGTCATATCTTTTAAGCCTGGGTACTAATCTCCTTAGGGAAGTTCTTTCAAATATTGGTGCCTCCACCGACGAGTGGGATTAAGATCAACTTAGATGCACTCTTTGCTATCAGCTCACATTTGGTGGTATTGGTGGAGTCTTTCGGGACCAAACCACATAAAGTTAAGTTTGAATCAGTGCATTTGGAAAGAAGACCTCATTGGGATGTGGACAGATTGAAATGGAAGCAGTTCTTACGGAGAAGGAGTTTTAAGAGTTGATGTTGGAATGCAGGGGTTGATCATTGAGAGTGATAATGTTTAACATTATAACTTTCATCAGTTTGTTGAAAGAGAATAATGGCCTTTGGATAGAATGGTCGGCAAAGATTTATTTTTCTAAAATGATTAATAAGGTTTGATTTCCAATCAAAGCTTATAGATTAGTATAAAGTAGCTATGTTGTGCTACTTGGGCATTGCACAAAATAGTTTTGCTTTTGAAGTTTTTCTTTGAAGGTATCCCTTCGTCTTGATGGCCTTAATACAGAGAAGGAATGTGATCCTTTATTACTTGTAATTAATTCTTTGTGCTTCTTTTAATGCAAATGATGCAATACTTAAAAAAAAAAAAAGCATAAGAAGTTGTCAATATGACATCTTCATGTACACATCTCCACTCCTCCTAGTTCAGGCACTACAAAGAAAATTCAGTGTCTTAAACCGGCTGCCAAAATCGTAGGAAAATGCACAAAATCAGTCGGGAATATAGCATTTCTGGACGGATTGTCGACCGATTTTTAAAATTACAGTAAAACGCGAGTTGGAAGCAGATTCAGAAGTCACACACTAGGCCGCAGAAAATATTTCCGGCGGGAACAATTCGCTGGTACATTCGAACGGATATTTTACGGCAGAAATTTAAAAAATAATAAAAAAAAAGGTAAAAGGAACGTATATGATAAGCTTCGAAAGCGAGCACTCACTAACGGGTTGACCTGCCAAGACGAAGAAGCTCCAGAAATCCCGCCACGATGACAGTCAAATGACTGCCGCGGTGGGAGCGGACTCGCGCGCAACAGACTGCCTTAAGGCAGGATTCGAACCTTTGCAAACCCTTCAAAAAGGCCCACAACCATTAGCTGCTATTCAATCTGTTACATACGTTTCTTTTTCTTCAATTAAACAAAAGCTGTTACCTATTTTAATTCAAATTAATTAATGAAAAATAATTTAATAATTTATTTTAACAAATGCTAATTAATTTACATTTGATAAATTATAATTAGTTTAATAATATTTAGTTTAACACTGAAGTATTATTATCATTTAATTAATTTAATTTATAAAATATAATTAAATATTTTTTGATAAGAAGTTTATTAATTATTTAACGTTAATTTAAAAAATAATTAATTATAATATTTATTATAGTTCTTTTTTTTTAGAATTCGTGGAAATTTCTTCGGAAAACCAATCAAAAATTCCGCCGAAAAATCTGTCAGGAAAATGTTTCGTTGGTAATCACCGGAAACGCGTCGAATTGGTGACAACTTTATTTTTCGCTGGAAAATAAGCTGTTTTCCTTAGTATGATAGCACTTTATAAAATCTTGGCTGATTTTGCATGTTTATATAAGATATGCTTTAAACTATAATTAGCAATGGAAGTTATTGTAGTATTATTTTAATATATTTTTTAATTAAAGAAACTTTTATTATTCTAAGTGCCACCATAAAGATATTCTTTAAAAACTTTCCTTGCTAGCCTAGGGGAGATTGAAGGCTGAATCATGCTAAATATAAATGAGGCAAATTATACTATATTGTAATACTAAAATGCCAACTTTCATCATAAGTTGACACATTACTATGAAATTAACTAATTTTGTTAATAAATCAATAAAAATTTGTGATAATTCTCCAATAACGTCTATTAATGGAAGGCAAACAAGATAGGCTTTTGAAGAAAGTTTTTTAATTCACAATTTCTTGCAAAACGGAAAATTCATGAATAGAGGAATGCTTCAGATTTAGCAACCTTCTTGAATTTTTATTCATAGGGACTAAATTATTAAAGCACAGAGACAAATAGATGCTCTTCAAATCATTACAATATAATGAAAGATGAAGCAGATTCGGCATTTATTATATATGGAGCTATTTGTAGGTTCAATGGCAAAAAATTATTCTATTTCAATTTACTTGGTGGTGAATGACTTGTGGATGGTTTGATGGATAGAACACATAGAAGAAAGGGCTAATAAAATGTTCTTCGTTTAGGTGGGAGTAAATGGCTCAATGTTGGTGGCTTGACACTGAAGGCAAATAATCATACTATTGTGATCTCAAAAGTGCTTTTAAGAAAGAAGATAGATCACTTCAAAAAGATGCTTTTAATAAATCTATCATAATCAAATAATATTAAGAATGTGTGAATATATCGTATAATAGTTATATCATTTTCAAAATATTGATAAAACATTTATAGG